>NC_090194.1:6704837-6907337 GCF_024679245.1 Pseudorasbora parva | reverse complement strand
TATATCAGATATCAAAGCTGCTAACTCCTCTGTTTCACTCAAAGACAATCTTTATACAGAGCCTGACACATCCTTGGAGATTGTCCGATGCAGGAAGTGAATCAGACAGCTGTTGAAGAGGTTTATGGAAGGTTATCCATCCTCAAACAAGAAAAGCCAGAGTGGGTTTCAAGAAGAATGTTTAAACAGTCCATCACACAAGCTCTTATAAGTTCTTTCATAATCAACTCTAATAACACCTGTTATTGTTACAAATCAACGTTTTTACGAATCAGAGCATGGGACTGAGACAGTGGGGTCATCAGAAATATGTTTAAGGAGGATTCTGCAGTGCAATAATGCTTTTATAGGAGTGAAGCCCTTATCTTGTCTGTATACAGTCAGCTCCTTCACTAAAACCCGACTATTCATCATCATGTACAGTAATTAGAGCTGGAAGTAAAGTTATGGCATTAATCTATAGTAGAATTCCTCTGTAATCACCTTACATAAGGCAAAACAGACTCTACATGGTTTAAAATGTCATACACATTGGATCTATGGAGGATGGGAGGAAGAGAGTGTCATGGGTTGAACTGATCCAAACGTTTATGACAACAGGGCAATTCTCGGCCAACATGCCTTCGCAATGAAATTATGATAAAAGATGAGCTAAAGCATGTTTTTCAAGCAACAATGGTAAAATAGTGAAGAAAAACAGGTTTATCTTGCAAAGCTGCATTTTTCTAACAAACAACCTTTTGAATATACCACTAATAGATATCACCTCATAAACATCTTCAAAGTATGTTTCCTTCATTGGTTTCCTCCTCTTCATTATAAAAAGATCTAGATTGGCAGCACAATGTCGCCTGTCAGAGGAGATGACGCAGCCGCGTCTGGACTGACCTGAGGTCAGCATGAGACTCACTCCTCCTGGGACAGAACGGCAGAGGTGGGCCGGCCTTGAGATGCCCCAGATTGGGTTTGAGTGGAAGAGACAGCCGGGCCTATGATGGACCGGGCCTGTGGTTTGAAAAGCAACGTGCTGATCTATATTTGAGAATGAAAATAAATAGCCTGTCAATTTCTAACACCAATGTGGTTAGAGAGGAGATGGGAGACAGAAGCAAGGAACAGGACCCTCCACATATCCTGGCAATGTGATATGGTGCTGGTTTTCATGGTGAGGTTATTGCTGGCATCGAAACATAAGCTGCATAAATGAAATCTGGACACAAAAAGTTAGGTTAAGGGATAGTTCACCCAAAAATGGAAATTCTCTTATTTTTTATTTACTCTTTATTACTGTATCATGTTGTTCCAAACCTGTTGGACCTTTTTTCTTCCATAAACACAAAAGGAGAAATGTTTGAGAATATATCCAAGGTCAGTGAAATCAGTTGTGTTGCTTAATGTTTTCCAGGATTCTGCACTCAACAGAATGTTTAAAAAAACAGCAGTTAGTTTAAATAGAAATATTTTATAACATTATAAAAGTCTATAAATTGTCACTTTTGATATTTTGAACTTAAAAAGTATTAAAGGGTTAGTTCATCCAAAAATGTCTGTCATTAATTACTTACCCTAATGCCTAATGTAGTTCGACACCCGGAAGACCAAGACCAAGATCTTCAGAAAACAAATGAAGAAATGTTGAAATCCGATGGCTCAGACAGGCCTTCATTGACACCAATGTCATTTCCTCTCTCAAGACCCATAAAGGGACTAAAGACGTTACAAAGCCCATCTCACTACAGTGATCTAAAATCATTTTATGAAGCAACGAGAATAGTTTTTGTGTGCAAAAAACACAGAAATAACGACTTAAACTGTATAGTGAACTAAATTTCGAACTGTTATGAATCCGCGTATTGATTCATGATTCAGATCGCGTGTCGAAACTGCTGAAATCACGTGACACTGGCAATCCGAATTATGAATCGTTACACTGATTTCTAATGGTTCAAAACTTTGTTTTGAAATCGGCCCATCATTATTTAAGTCTTTATTTTGTTTTGTTTTTTTGTGGGGGTTTTGCACAAAAACTCTTCTCGTTGCTTTATAAAATGATTGTAGGGTTACTGTAGTGAGATGATGGCTTTGTAACGACGTCTTTAGTGCCTTTATGGGTCTTGAGAGAGGAAATTTAATCACTCGCTTCATTCAAAAGACAGGTAAAAACTCATCTCTTCCATGAGCACTTAATCTTATCATAAAAAAAAAAATAATAATAAATAAACTCTTCCTCCTCTATATCTTTTTTCTTCTTCCCTTTTTCTGGTTTTTGCTACTCTGAGTGGTATACAAATTTTGGTATTTAGGGCACTTTTTGCGTTTCTTTGCCTCTTCTTGACGGATCTCTTCCTGTACTCCTGAGTTGTAAGTCGCTTTGGATAAAAGCGTCTGCTTAATGCATAAATATAAATGCAAATGTGTCAATGAAGGCCTGTCTTAGCCATCGGATTTCAACAAAAATATCTTCATTTGTGTTCCGAAGATGAACGGAGGTCTTACAGGTGTTGAACGACATTAGGGTAAGTAATTAATGACAGAATTTTCATTTTTGGTGAACTAACCCGTAATTACTTTTTTATCTTACTGATTTGAATGGTATATAAACATGTTTAACTACCGTAATATTGTATGAAATTATAGTATCTTGTCATTAAGAAAGATAAATTGTTAGCTATATGAAACATGCTGAGAACACAAAATATACACAATTATTAGACACAGACGTAGTATTCATCTGTCTTTGCAGTGTTCAGTGGCACTGCATACAGTAAGTGAAGCTCACCCTCCCACAGAGCAAAGCTGCAGGGCATTGAAACATTGTAATTATGGGTGAGGCACAAAGCGTTCACCCACTGCTAGAGCATCAGCTAAATACAAACAAGCCTGTAAGAAATTGCACGGGGAGAGCAAAGAGTACATAGCGGCAGTAGAACAAACACATAAAGTCTTGACCTTTCAATTAAAGGGAAACAAAGGGGAAAATGGCGGAGAAAGAGATAATGCACAAGCAATGGCAACAATGCAAGTGCCAAATGTAATTCAGTTATATATATATTACACACACACACACACACACACACACACACACACACACACACATACCCTATACATACACCGATCAGGCATAACATTATGACCATTAGGTGATGAATTGATATAGCTTTTGATATATAAAAGGTCATGGTAATATAAGATTATCCTGTAAGTTTCAGATACTGTGCGCAGCTTGACGTCATCGGCTGACGAAACACCGCCTCTACAAAATAATAAGCGCGTGTAGTTCAGTAGGCCCGCCGAGGAAGACAGCAAGATATTGCGCTATTCATGGTTGTGGAAGAACACAGTCGCTGCATAAGCTTCCTTCAGATCCTAATATTAGGAATGTGTGGTTGAACTTTATTTTTAATGAAGTTCCAGCTGACGTAGGGAGGACATGTTCACTTCATTTCACTGAGGAATCATTTGTAAACAAATCACAGGTGGCGCTGGATTTTGATCCGACAGGAATGGTGCAACACACTTATGTGAATAAAACATGTTTTTTTTAATATGTAATAGTATAGATACACGCTGGCTGTATGGGCCAGGGCTCGCAACGTCCCGGGGGCTGTGTGTTTTCCAGACGGGCTACCAAAACAGAAGCCCGACAACAGGCTGATCTAGTAATATTCCTTTCTTGTTCTGTGCTTCTCTCTCTATTGACTTGATGTTTGAAGGGCGCGCACGTATGTGTGTGATCACGATCGTGATACAAAAATAATAGTCCAATCAATTACGGGTGGATGAGAAATAAATCATTGTGTTTGTTTGATAAAGACGTTCTTGAATCATTCCGGTTGCCTCTTTCAAAACAACCCCTCGTGTGAACTGAACTGACAGGGGCATAGATATGACAGGAGCTGAAGCTCATTAAATATGCAAATCTTATCCAATCCTAGCCGTGGGCATTTACTTACAAGTCTCCAGTGCGCCACACCCATCAAAACCCAGCGTTCAGAAGAGAGCCTCAAAACCAGTGTAGTAAATAGCCTATTACTTATTTATTATGATGTTTTTGAATGTAAAACCCACACGAATGTCATTAGTTGACCTCAGACAACAGTATAAAAAACTTTTAAAAGCCAGTTCATGACACCACAGCCTACCTGAGTATTGTTGCTGACCATGTCCATCCCTTTATGAGAACAGAGCACCCATCTTCTGATGACTACTTCTAACAGGATAACACACCATGTCACAAAGCTCAAATCATCTCAAACTGGCTTCTCATACATCAGTTCACTAAACTCAAATGGTCTCCACTATCACCAGATCTCAATCCAGTAGAGTGCCTTTGGGATGTGGTGAAATGGGAGCTTTGCATCATAGATGTGCAGCCAACAAATCTGTGTGATGCTATCACGTCAGTATGGAACAAAATCTCTGAGGAATGTTTCCAGCACCTTGTTGAATCTCTGCCACAAAAAATGAAGGCAGTTCTGAAGGCAAAAGGGGGTCCAACCCGGTACTAGCAAGGTGCACCTAATAGTGGCCAGTAAGTGTACATGTTGTATACACTCTTGATTTGCTGTAGTTTCTGAATAATTTTAACATTTAAGATTGTTAATTTGAACAGATATTTAATATACGACTGTACCACAGTATCCCAAAAAATGATTCTCCTGGCTAACGTTCAAACCAAAGAGGTTTTAAATGCATTCTTCTCATATCGGCCTCTGATAGCAGGGGAGAATTTCTCCGTGAAATGCGCTGGCACACTCTCAGTGACCCGAGACACTCTCTATAGCTGTCCTGGATCTGATCTAAGTGTTGTAGATTAGACCAGCCAATGGCAAGATTTAAATCACTACAGTAAAATACAGCAAAACACGCTGCAGCAGTTATCTAGTCATTACTCAGAATATGTATTTACATGTAATCCTTTGGCCAGCAGAGCATGTGAAGTGTCCAAGACAGATGCGGCTGCCCAAATTCAACAGCTCCACAGACGCACCACTGGAGAATATCAGTCTTCTTTGGCTTTACTCTGGACTTCTTTACTTGTTCTAACTTGAACTTCTAACTTCAAATTCTATATCTCCTCTTGCAGGTACAGTAGTGCGTTGCTGGTTGGTTAAGGGTTTGGGTTTGGATCTTAGTAAGTCTCTTACCATATCACACCCATCAAAATGTGGTACTTACATTTTTAACACATTTCATGCTGTCCTGACAGCTTCTTTATTTGCCCTACAGTGCAAGACATTTTGGGCAATAGCCTGGTGTCAAGATGGGGAGAAATGAAGCCACTTCTCTTCAAGAAAAATACCAAGGACAGACTGAAATTCTGTAGGAAGTACAAGGACCAGACAGCAGAAGACTGGTACAAAGTTATTTTTTCTGCATGGTGAAGCCCCCTTATGACTGTTTGGGACATCTGGAAAATTGATTGTCCCGTGAACGCTACCATGAGTCCTGTGTCGTGCCAACAGTAAAGCATCCTGAGACCATCCATGTGTGAGGTTGCTGTTCATCCAAGGGAATGGGCCCAAAAACACTGCCTGAATAAAGAATGATATCAAAACATCCTACAAGAGCAACTTCTCTCAACGATCCAGGAGACATTTGGTGATGATTTGTGCATTTTCCAGCATATTGGGGAAGCATGTCACAAGGCAAGAGTGATAACAAAGTGGCTTGGCGATCACATTGCAGATCCATGGTCTGGCAATTCCCCGGATTGTTATCCCATAGCGAGTATCCTCAAAAAGCAAGTGGACAAGCAGCCCACAAATTTTGAACTCTGAGCACTATAGCATAGAAACGTTAAAAAATGAGTAACAAATTCTGAAACAAACTTTGCGATAGGGCTGGACGAAATGACCTAAAATCGAAACCTTGATTAATATTAAAGAGTGATTATTATTCTTTTCTTTATTTTGCTTTGTGTTTTTTTTTAACCCTCATGGTTTAATGACAAGGTTTGTACTGTAAATATGCTCAGCTATTAAAGGTGATACAGATCAATAAGTACAGTAAGGGTGCGTTCACACTTGTCATGTTTGGTTCGATTAAAATGAACCCTGGTGCGATTGCTCGGTTAGTGCGGTTCATTTGAACATGTGTGAACGCTGCCACCCGAACTCTGGTGCGCACCAAACAAGCGGACCGAGACAGCTAAAAAGATGGGTCTCGGTCCGCTTCCAAACGAACTCTGGTGCGGTTCGATTGATATATGAACGCAACACGGACCAAAGACATGTAAACGGACCAAAAACCGGACGTATAATGTCACAAGATGCCACGCATAATGCAGCTGATTTGACGACGCGGAAAGATCGGTGTACGTTATCCAAAATGAGTAACTTTAACGTTAGAGGGCAAACGTAGAGCAACGAGGAAGTGCCTCATCAATATTTGGTCTGACGAGCATGTTTCGAAAATGCTAGAAAAAACACACAAAAAGCATACCTGGCTCTTCTCATCAAAGTTCCTGTGCTGCCCATTATTAGCAGGTACAGACGACAGAACAGCCGTCTCTTTTGCACAACGGAGGAAATCCTGCTGCTGTTTTGAATGTTTTGAACATTTTATGAGCTCTTCATGAGTTCTCAGCGGGTAAAAATAATGCCACATGTACACGCATAAAATGATCGCGTTTAATCCAGCACACAGCGTTGTTTTGAACATTTCATGAGCTCTTCATGAGTTCTCTGGTAAAAAATAATGCCATATGTGTTACACGCATAAAATGACCGCGTTTAATCCAGCACACAGCGTTGTTTTGAATGTTTTGAGCATTTCATGAGCTCTTCATGAGTTCCCCTATAAAAAATAATGCCATATGTACACGCATAAAATGCCCGCGCGTGTTATCCGCACACAGCATTGTTTTGCATGTTCGGTAAACGAGCTCCTACGTCATATAAGCCGACCAATCAGGTTGTGAGTGTCTCCCTATGCCTTTGGTTCGGTAACTTAAGGTTCGCTGTTAAAAATGCCTGTGTGAACGCTAAGCGGAACAGGACTATTATGTTTGTTTTTGTTTTTTGGTCCGGACCAAACTAACCAAACGAACCGAACTACAAGTGTGAACGCACCCTAAGAGTAAATGTTTTTAAATGCATTAATGAGAGAGCGATTGCATCTCTCTATTAATTTCGAAGGTGTGGGTTAGTTACTTCAAAAGAAGAAAAATCTATGCTATACCTGTTGAGTTTCTAAGCTACTTTAGTGATAAATCACAGAACAGCGTTGAGTTATTTTCTGCACTCCTGAATGTTTCTCTGTGCGTGAGTTTGAGTGCCACAATCCATTAGCGCAGTTTAATATAATGATACACATCCGATGGTCTAAAATCACTAGAATGCTCAAACTGGCAAGTCTTTAAACACATACATTTGACGAACTTTTATTTTATTTTTTAAACTCCATTGTTGATTCGAATAGCAAACAACTCTTACCACACAAAATGGTGGTTGAAATAAAATGCTGCATGGAGTCAACCAATCAGCATGTTCAGTGCTGAAGTCCCACCCATGAAAGTTCTTGAACTTTGAAAAGAGTACTACCTTTTTTAGACCCTGAGTTTGCCTCCATCTTCCTTCCATGCCGCTGACTGGACGGGGTGGAGTCACATAACTACACGGAAGAAAGAGAAAGAATTGACAGGATTTAAAAAAAAAGAAATAACCGATATGGGAAAATTAAGTCGGAAAGGGTTCTGAATTTCGGTTTTGATTACTTTTCAATTAACTGTCCAGCCCCGTTGTGTTGCAAAAACAAATGTCACTGCCAATTTTTTTTTCAGATACATTTAAGATCAGATACATTTAAGTGTGTTTAAAATGATAGTTCACCTTTAAAGGGATAGTTTGCGGGAAAACTTTTAATTCTGTCATTTAAAGTTACTCATCCTCACGTGGATTCAAACCTGTATGGTGTGATATGTCAAGGAAATACAAAAGATATTTAAAAAAATGTTGGTAACCACAATTTTGGTAACTAGATTTTCATTTAAGGACAACAGAAACAACATTTCTTAAAATAGCTTCTTTTATGTTCCACAAAAGAAAGTCATGTTTTAGAGCAACGCAAGGTGTGGCGGTGACTTTGTATGTTGCAGTGTTTGCAAACAGTGTTCACATTACCTTATGTGACACAAGCATGTGCCTCTAACCCGTTGTGGGGCGTGGGCCTGCAGAAACATCTGTGTCCAACAAGCCCCAGATGTGTCTGTTAAGAGAAGGGTCCAACTGTTTGTTAGGAGCGTGGATGCTTTTCATCCCTGGGTGGCATGTGGGTGCGAGTGTTATCTGCCTTAGCCAACCAACCGTGCGTGCGCGTGCATCTGAATAAAGATGAAATAAAGATAGTGCATAGAAAGGGGAGAAAGCAAAACGAGATATACATAGATTAAAAGCAAGAAATGAGAGAGGGAGATAAACAGAGGGTGTGGGGGAGACGGCAGTGGTAAGGTAGATCATGTGGAGTCAGCAGTGTGGAGCCTCAGTTTGGAAACCAGAGAAGCCCACCGCCCCTCCACTTCAGATTTATCATACTTTCACCCGGCAGACACTCTGACTACAATTACGAAGAACTGCAGATCTCTGACCTCTCATCACGTCAAAAATCAGGGGGGCTCAGAAATCAAATCCCCGGGGAGGTGTGACAGGACGGGCATCAGTGGATTTCTATATACACAGGATCACACTATATTTTTCTCCAGAGATTTAAGCAATTCAAAATTTCTATTGTTTATTCACAGTTTAATTTTGTCAGGAAAAAAATATATATTGTAAATTAAAAAAATATATATATTCCAATGTTACTTTTAAACAATATATAGTGAACAACAACAACAAAAATCATAAGTGTATAAAAGTCTTACCATCCATTCCACATTCAACATGTTTAAAACATTACCAATAAATGGCCAATCAATAAACATTCAAACTTTGCTAAGACATGTGCTGAATTCAGAACCGCATACTAGTATACTACACTGTAAAAATTATATGTTCAATAAGTTATACAAGATGTAACTAATGTTTTAAAGTCAGTTTAACATAATCTAAGTTGAAATAAACATCCAATCGATTGTACTGCAAAAGTTCAAAATTTGCCCTTTTTTTTTTACAGTGTACTCTTACTCTTTCTACCATTAAAAGATTAAGTGAGAGTAGTGTGGGACTCAGAATTCACCAATAGGCTGCCATTTTTATAAATGTGCCTATACTGCCATCTTCAGGCCACAATTATAACAGGATACAGCAATCCTTAAGTTAAATTTACTACTTTTTAATACCTTTTTTACTACCTTCAGAATATTTTTAAAACCATCACGACACTGAATTGCAAGTGTTAATCAACGACCTTTCTTTTATTTACACAGATTTTGACATATATAACATACAAAAAAGAATAGATTTAGAATCGACACCAGGAGGAAATCTCTTATAAGTTATCATTCAGACACAGTAAAATATATCTCAACATTCACAAAGGTTGGTTAAGGAGAAGCATTACTGCATACACATTTGATTTCAATTAATAATTGGTAATTCAGCAATTAAATTATGAAGTGTTTTTTTTCAACAACAAAACCTGAGCCATGGCTTAGCAAATATTACATTTCTATAGCTGTGATAAGTTGTTGAACATTTTTTTCTGTGATTAATCGCAATTAATCGCAATAAAAAAGAAACGTTTTGTACGTTTTTAATATATTTTATTTTGTTTTATATAATAATTTCACTGTTAATCAAATTAATGTAGAAACAACATAAAGACAGTATATTTTAAATGGCAACTTTTTATGAATGAAGGCCAGTATTACTGATATTAATACAGCAGCTTTTTTACATTTATTATTAGGCTTTATAAATATAACAGTTTTTAATTTAAGTAAACTTAAAACAATGCTAACATTAACCCATAATTAATGTCATGTTTACTCCTGCCCTTCCTGTCTTAACAGTTAGGAAATATACAGATATTTAATAAAGTTATCAAAGTTATATGCAGTCTGCACTGCATAAACTATAATGAAATAGTTAATCCTTATTAAAGCTACAAAAGTTATTTAGTCGAGAGCAGCGAGTCATTTTCTCTGTTCCCTTTGTTCTTTAACTTACTGACAGGAAGCTTTATTGGCTGCTGTCCCTTTAAGAGCAGACAGACGCGCCTCATTCTCTCACAACTCTTTTTGTTCATTTTAGACTTTATATAAATCATTTAAGATTGCTCTTATGAGGATAGTCAGTGAAGATATGCCTTGAAGCAAGTCTAAAATAAAACGTAAGCCAGCCGCTTCTGTTGAGCGCGGAGTGTTCTGAGATGATGCCGAACGATCACTGAATAGGACGTCAGCATCAAACATACCGTACGTTGAGACGGAGACGAAAGATCTTTGATTATGTGCCCAGATATGCTAAAGCCCATATTTAAACGAACTAACGCGAACGCAGATAGAATTTCAATCAGAACAGGACACCTGATAGTCTGAAAAAATAATACCTAATTTGGAAAAAAAAAAAATAATACCTCTGAGACCACATTTAACACTTTTAATGGCTTTAAATTTGACAATTTTGATTTATCACTTTTTAATAGCCTACTTTTTAAAACCCCGCGGACACCCTGTAGAAAGCGCACAGACAATGTAAAATAATCACAAACGTTAAATTAAGACAGTTGCAGACAGTATACATGCAGGTTTCTCACATTCACCAATTAATAAATGTTCTTTTCCAGTTTGTGATTGCAGTATAATTTATTTTTAAAAGACTGTTCTCCTAAAGAGATTTTTCTATAACATTTATATTTTATTAATTTGGTAGACGTGGAAAACAGAATTAGTAATTAGTAATTAGTAAATATTATTGTTTCTAATAACACATCAGAGGGCCTGTAATACGGAACAGCAGCCATTTATGATTTATAGCAATTTTATTTCATTAAAAAAAAAACCTGGTTGTGTAAATAAATGAGGTGAACTGGTTTGTTTCAGTAGTAATAGTTCAGCATATTTTTCTATTGCGCATGTGCTGAACAATGTAGTTTCAGGGCCCTATCATACACCCGGGGCAATGCGATGCCAGGTGTCACACAAGTGTTTTTTGCAAGTTTCCGCCTGACGCAGTAATCATTTTCACGTCCAGCAACAGCAACTGAAAACTACTGCACCATTACCAACAAAAACCTGGTCTATATCAATAGCACAGTATTTTTTGTGTTATTTAAAGTGCGCGTTAGTAATATGCACCTATAGGCGGTGCATACACTCTGCTAATTACACACACAGGGACACGCAGCAGCACACAGACATTTTTTTTAATATTAAAAATAAAACGATTTCTCACTCAAATTACGCCATGTAAATAACAAATCAGCAATACGCAAACGCAATACGCAAACGCAAATGGATTTTAAAGGGAATGAGAGATAAGACTCTGATATATTTTATACTCTTTATACCACATTATGCCCAAAACACACCCATGGCTGATTGTTAAACTAGCAAAAGTGGATTCAAATAGCCCCTAAGTGCACCTGCTCCATGCACTTCAGACTGCTAAGTTTGCTCAAATGGAGCCCTCTGTGTATATGAGCACAAATATGGGGCATAAGTACAAAAACTTACAAGTTTTATAAAAAACACCTGAATGATCTACCCAATTCTCCAAAAAAAATCACTTTTTCAGAGTTAATCCTCCAAACAAAGTAAACACATCTATACCAATCAATTTGTTTCAATACATATTTTTGTATAGAATGTTTATCGCACAACACAGCAATTTTCTACTGCACCACACAGGACAGACGATTAATAAAAGATGAATGGCAGGTCAGAGCTTATTGACTGAATTGCTCACGACTCAGATCTTTGCAAATATAAAACCAGACTAGTCAAAACCTGCCACACTTAAAAGCAGAGATAACTTTTTAAAAAGCTTAATGCCTAAACAGAACAAGAACGTATTGCACATCAGTCCAAACTTTAGATAATTACTGTACTTGTAAAGCAGCAATGTACTGATATTTCTTAAATATTAAATCTTTAAGTATTAAACTTCTGTAATGAATTCAGTACATACAATGAATGAATTCAGTATGACCTTGATTTTCAATATTTAATCCTAAATTTCTTCAAAAGTGCTATTGCCAGTGATGATATATATGTTATATTTGCATACTAAATTTGACTGGTCTTCTTTCTTACATCTATTTGCATACTGAATTGTAATTGCATATTTGGCCATTGCATATATTTAAAGGAACTGTATGTAAGATATGTATTTCAGTTAATCATAAAATGGCCCTGATATGTCACTATGTTAATTTCAAATACTTGTGTCACTGACAAAGTTGTTTTTGTCATAGACAGTAAAAGAAATGGACGGAGGGATCCCATTGCCTTCTACGGCATTAAGTGAGGTCAGTATAGGAGCACTCACTTCCTGATGGCTGAGCGAACTGCGCAGGCTTAGACTGAGCTTGACGACGTAGATGTGACGTGAGCCTCCTGTCTGACAGCTGTGAGTCTTCTAGTAGTTGTGGAAAGTGAAAGCTGAATCACGTTGTTTAAATATTTTCTCCCGTTGCTTTTGGCTCACTACGGGCTTCTCCTCATTCTTCCCCCTTGACTTTATCAGACTTTATGTCTCCACGTCCCCCCGACTGTCTCATAGACAGTAAAAGATTGCCTGCGAGCGTCTCCTCAGGTCTATACGGTAATTTCTCAACTGTGCGACAGAGTTATTGTTGGTTATTTTTGTTGGAGTTGGTTATGACGCAATAGTTAGCCTATTTTTACAAAAACAGCTTCTACGGGGCGATAGTGTAAGATACAAGGTAACAGAGCCTTTTATGCATTGTCGTGTTTCTTTAAAAATAAACAATGAACAAATGGAGTCTATAAACGTCTCAGATGTGAAGTTATTCACTGTCAAAGTGACTCAAAAATGAATGAGAGTCAATGGGATGCTAACAGCAGGTGATGGCTTGGTTAGCAATGCAGTCCCTAGGGGTGGAACGCTTTCCGAGCGCTATACCCCCTTGGTTTTTGCAGCCCTCAACTGATGTTGAAGTTGACATGTTGTGTTTTGGCCTGAAGCTCCGCCCTCCACCTATCTACCAATCACAAAGTCAGTAGTGTTTTGGTATCCGGGTTGCCAGATCTGCTCTAGTTGTCACAACTGCAGCTACAAACGTTACAGCTGATCCTGCAGCCTATCTGGCAACCTCGAGTCAGGGGGAGGGGGAGAGGGGAAACACCGCTCTACAATTCTTCAGTTATTTGAAAGTGATTGCTGTACCAGTTTTGGTCACAATCTTACATACACTTCCTTTAAACACTTATAGAAGCCTTTCACAGTTACTTATTGATTCTAGTTTGTGGACAAAACAGAACTAAAGCTTAAACCTAATCTTACTGTACCTTAAACTTTAATCCCATTTTGTTGCAACCTTGCAAGCTACTAATATTTATTTTAGGAAATGCAAATAAATATTTTTTGCTCATATTATTATTACATTATTATAATAAAATATATTTCCCTTTAGAAATATAGTTATGTTCCCTTTAATTGTGACCTTCCCTAATGACCACAATTAGCATATACTGCATTTCAGGAAAAAAAACATATGACTGAAAATACTAATAATAGACTTTTGGCTTGAACAGAGTGTTCTGTTGCACATGTGCTCAGATGTTTCCATTTCTTAGTTGATCACCCTGTGTCTGTATGAGGAAAGTAAAGAAGCTCACAGGGGAATCGAGGTGAATGACTGAGGTATTTGATTTTAAGATACAGGTGGGTCATCTGAAGCTTTAGTCCCATCTTCTGATAAGAGTGTCTGAGTGTCATTAGAATCCAACGGATGGACACACCTAAGGATTTTGGAGTGAGACACAGAGTCAGAATGAATCAGCATTAACTACACTGTAAAAAAATATTTTAAAAATAAGTTACCTGGTTGCCTTAAATTTTGAATTGATTGAAATAAAAAATGTGAGTTAATTCAATGAACATTTTTGAGAATCAACAATCCTTATTCAAATATTATTAAAAGATTTTGTAAGCATAGTTTCTATTTATTAAACCAATTTCCTTCATTGTATCAACTTACATTTTTTATTTCAATAAACTAAAAAAATTAAGGCAACCAGGTTAAACCAACTTTTTTTAAAGTTACTTTTTTTAAAGTTAAAACAACAATATTTTTTTTAAGTGTACACACTCTCATGTATAACAAACAATACAAGCAGCAGATGCAAAATGGGAAAGACGAAATGTAAGCCTTAGCTGGCATTGAGAAATGAGGAACAATATGTTCACGGAAGTACAGATTCATGTTCGTTCAAAGTTATGAATAACCTATTTCTATTGGTTCAACAAGTTGTTTTCCTGACCAGAAAGCATATCATATAATACAAAACTGAGCTTAATGTAAATCATGTGTATAAATGAAAGACATTGTGGTGGTCAGTAATATTACAAAAATACGCAGGAATGCACAGTATAGCGGTACAAATTTTTTATATATTGATATCGGCTGAAATTGGAAATTCCCATATTTTTATGTTTAGTATATATTTGCCACCATCTAAAATTCACTAATAATTTAATAACGATGTCAAATGTAATCTTTAGCAAAATCTCTAAATAAAAATCGATTTAAAGCCGTTAAAGTACCCCTATTTTGTTTTGGAGGTTTCCTAAGGTTTCCTTAAAGGGATAGTTCACCCAAAAATTTCAATTCTGTCATCATTTACTCACCCTCAAGTTGTTCCAAACCTGCATGAAATTTTGGGACCCACTTTATATTAGGTGGCCTTAACTACTATGTACTAACATTTTAATTAATCATTTGATATAATGCACTTATTTTGTACATACATGTTTTTACATTGTACTTACATTTAAAAAAAAAATACCTGCATGTAATTACGTCTGTAATTAATTTCTGTAGTTACATTTGTAATTACACAGTTGGCACTTCCCTTACACCTAACCCTACCCTTAAACTTACCCACACCACCACACCTGTCCCTAACTCTACCCGTAAGTTTAGGTGCATAATAAGATACGTTGGACATCACCTCATTTCTCAAAGAGTCTGAAAACGATTTGTTGAAAGATTTTCACAAGCCTACTCTGCTCTGATTGGTCAGATGGCCCTGTTTGTTGATGTGATTGGTCTGACGCTTACAACGCGTATGATGGAATTCCAGCTCCAGAAGCTTTGTTCGTGCTTGATAAAGTTTTTACGAATGATTGCATCGCAACCAAACTCTTCCAGGCCTCAGCTACAAATTTTGCATACATTTTACATTTACCACAAACAGCTATATTACACACTGCATGAAAGGTAATATTTGAAAAAGCATAATAGTGGCACTTTAAAAAAAACTTTTTTTTTTTGATAAAATGACAGAATTATATAAAAGTGTGGAATTTCAGTATCAAAGATTTATCAGCCCTAAAGTGAAAATAATTATTGGCTTATCGTTATTGGGTAGAATTTTTTACACGCTTTCATACCCAAAGTGCTATATAGTCAGCACTCATTTTAAAGTGATGGCTTAAATGCACGGTTTAGACATTTTAAAGCATCAGTAACTGGTTATGTTTCAGTGCAGCTCTTACCCTAGTAGACTTAGGGGAATGAGACAGAGTCCAGCACTCAACAGGAAGACAAAACCAGGACACCATGCCACAGTGTCTGCATAGATTCTGCTGAAAACCGCAGCGGACACGCTACTGCTCAGGTTTTCCATAAAAGCCACACAGGCAAAGAGCGCTCCTGAGGGTAAACAAGGAAAAGTCTAACATGATTGTCTTTTCAAAGGAAAAATGCATACAGGGTAACAGTACAAACCAAACTATTTTTAATTTACATTTCACATTAGGATTCTTAGATTTAACACTATTTTGAATAAATGCCTTTATGGTGCATAGTCACAGTCTCTTGAGCCAGACAAGCTCTTATGACCAACATCTAGCTGAATAAGGAGTTCCCTTTCGGGGAACTCGAGCTGCGTCGAAACGCTGTGAGAACGCCTCTGCGTTAATGCGTCGTGAAGCGCCTGTAGAACCATTCCATCGGAAAAAAGATCGATCGTTGGCGTGATGACGTCATCGACCGGAAGCTATTAAGCGTCCGTGAAAACAAACAGGAACTAGCTTCTGAGCCTTCAGCAAGCGATCTGTGTGAACCTGTCTGTCTATTTGGTGTTTTTGTCTGTCTATATTCAGAGATTTTCCACCCTTTTTGTTAAATATCCAAGGAAAAAAGAAAAAAAGAAAAAAAAGAAAAAGAAAAAAAGTATATTAATAAGAAAAAGAGAAAATAAAATAGATAGAAATGGCGAGTGAGAGCAGCAATTTCAGAAAGTGTGTTCCTCCCTGCCCACGCTACATCACGGGTGGGGACACACACTCTCTCTGTGTTGCATGCTTGGGAGCGCAGCATGCCCAGGCAGCCCTCGAGGGGGCTGCTTGCGAGCATTGTCGAGAGATTACCGCTGAGAACGCTGCGCTCCCGCCGGGCACTCTTCGAGGAGGGTGCCTCGGCTCGTGTTCCCCGCGGCTCTGGTCCCGCTGCCGCCGAGGCGGAGCGGAGGCTGCAGTCGTGGGGATCACAATTGGATGTGGCAGAGGGGTTAGAGACGGGCGCTGCCTTATCTCTGCCCTCACCTGCACCATCCAGCGGCTCTTCTCGGGGCATGGAAGCACGCATGGCGGTTTCTTCCCCCCCGAGAGAGTCGCCGGTGCTTCATCTGTCCAGCTCTGAGGAGGTGGACATTGAAAGCATTGAGACTGAAGACTCGCCACTTCAGTCCCCTGCTAGTGAGGAGCTAGTTGAGGTTCTGACGCGAGCAGTGGCCAGATTAAACATCGACTGGCCCACTGAGAGATCTGAGGCAGGAAGAAAGCGTCTCAGCAAATTAGACGAAAGATTCCTGCCGTCTCGCGCTTCAGAGCCTCAGCGGCGGGGCCTGCCGTTCTTCCATGACTTGCACACCGAGGTGGCAAGATCATGGAGGAGACCGGCATCATATAGAGTGTTCAGCCCGCAGACCTCTGTCTACAGTAACATCGCCGGGCTGAGACAATATGGTTATGGGGCGATGCCAAAGGTTGAAGAGACGCTCACGAGCCATCTCTCGCCTTCATCGGCATCGTCCCTTAAGGCCCCGACTTTGCCCACCAGACCATTAAAGACCACGTCGGCATTAGTGGGCAAAGCGTACTCGGCAGCGGGTCAAGCCGCCGCATGTCTGCACACGATGGCGATCGTGCAGGCATATCAGGCTGACCTGCTGAGAGATCTGGACAATAGTGATGTTGTGGGGGGTGATATAGTAACTGAGCTCAGGACATCTGCCGATCTAGCTCTCCGGGCTACCAAGGAGACGGCCAGATGTGTTGGCCGCTCTATTGCAGCCCTGGTGGCCACGGAGAGGCACCTGTGGCTCAACCCCACAGACATCAAGGAGAGGGAGAAAAGCTTCCTGCTTGACGCGCCGCTTTCTCCTGGTGGCCTCTTCGGTGACGCAGTCCATACTGTCACCGACAGGTTCCAGAAGTCAAAAAGCAAGCTGCGGCGCTAAAGCAGTTTCTCCCTCTCCGGGTCCAGGTCCCTGGGGCTGCTGCTGACACCAAGCAGCCCAAACCGAGTACGAGCTCCTCACACAGGGCTCAACAAAAGCAGAGCGTCGCTACCCGAGCTCCCCCTCAGCGCGGGGACAAGGGGCGGCGCTCTCAGACGAGGCCTTCGAGGGGCAGGGCTGATCTGAGGACAATCCTGATCGCCAAGAAGGCCTCATCGAAGCGTTCCTGACGCCAGAAGCGTCAGGACGCTGAGGGTGGTTCCCCCCGTAGGGAAACGGTGTTTACCCCTGCCAACGGTACCCGTTTCCCTGCGGCACCCTCTGGGGGCCGCGCTGCCAACCCCGCCGCAATGCCGGGGCGCAGTCGGTCTCCGCGGGCCACCCGAGGGTGGTCCGTGCCCCCTTCGGGGGGCCCCCGAGCAGTCAAGTCAGTCGTTCCCTGCCGGTCTGCCGCTTCAGGGCACTGTGCTTGTTGCTCAAAGTACACCAGAGGCCAGCCTCGAGAGGCTGGTTCCCTTAGTAGATTTCTAGACGAGTGGAAACGTCTATCAAATATATCTCATTGGGTCCTGCAGATAATAGAAAAGGGGTACGCCATTCAATTCAAAAGTCGGCCACCTCCTTTCAGCGGTGTCCTACCTACAGAGGTGGGCCCGGAGCAGGCTCTGGTTATGGCACAGGAAGTACAGACACTCCTGCAAAAAGGGGCTATAGAGAGGGTTCCCCCTCCCAGCAGGGAGTCTGGGTTTTACAGCCGTTACTTCATCGTGCCGAAGAAGGATGGGGGCTTAGGCCCGATATTAGATCTGCGTCTACTAAATCGCTCGGTGGCCAAGCTCAAGTTCAAGATGCTCACACTCAGACAGATTGTGTCGCAGATCAAACTAGAGGATTGGTTTGTCACCATAGACCTCAAAGATGCGTATTTTCATGTCTCCATCCTTCCACATCACAGGAAGTTTCTCAGGTTTGCCTTCGGAGGAGAGGCATACCAATATCGAGTACTTCCTTTCGGTCTAGCACTGTCACCCCGCACATTCACCAAGTGTGTGGATGCAGCTCTGGCGCCGTTGCGTCTGCAGGGCATCCGCATACTGAATTATATCGACGACTGGCTGATTCTAGCGAATACAGAGCAGATGGCGGTTCAGCATCGAGATGCTGTTCTCGCGCATATGTCGAAGTTGGGGTTGAGGCTGAACGCCAAGAAGAGTGTGCTTTCTCCGGCTCAGAGAACCACTTTTCTAGGTGTGAACTGGGATTCGGTAATAATGCGGGCGCAATTATCGCCAACACGCATAGCATCGATCCTGGCAGCAGTCAAAGAACAGAAGCTGGGCCGGGCCGTCACTGTGAAACAGTTCCAGAAACTGTTAGGTCTCATGGCAGCAGCGTCCAATGTAATACCTCTTGGCCTACTGTACATGAGGCCACTGCAGTGGTGGCTCAAAACAAAGGGGTTCTCCCCGAGGGGAAATCCGCTCCGCACGATCACAGTCACGCGGCGATGCCTACGTGCTCTGGTCATGTGGAAAAACCCGGGGTTTCTATCTCAGGGTCCCATGTTAGGGGCTCATGTTCGTCGCGTAACGCTAACGACAGATGCCTCTCTCACGGGCTGGGGGGCGACCATGAGTGGTCGCTCATCCCAGGGTCTATGGCAGGAACATCAGCGACACTGGCACATAAATCGGCTAGAGATGCTCGCAGTGTTTCTGGCATTGAAACAGTTCCTGCCCGACCTCAGGGGCCACCACGTGCTAGTCAGGACAGACAACACGTCGGTGGTCGCCTATATAAATCACCAGGGGGGTCTGAGGTCTCGTCCATTGGACAAGTTGGCACATCGGATCCTCCTGTGGGCCCAAGGGAAATTGCTGTCAATCAGGGCAGTATATATCCCGGGGGTCCTGAATCAGGAAGCAGACAGCCTGTCGAGGCAGGGGCCGAGGCCCGGGGAATGGAGACTCCACCCAGAGGTGGTGGAGCTCCTATGGAAGGTATATGGGAAAGCAGAAATAGACCTATTTGCTTCGGCGGAGAATTCTCACTGCCCGCAGTGGTTTTCTCTGACCCATCCAGCCCCGCTGGGGTTGGATGCCATGGTACAGGAGTGGCCGAGGCTACCTCTGTACGCCTTCCCCCCGATTGTCTTGCTTCCAGGAGTTCTGGAGAGGGTACGCCGGGACGGGGCCCAGGTACTTCTAGTGGCTCCGTACTGGCCGACCCGAGTATGGTTTTCGGACCTGATATCTCTCCTGGAAGGCTCTCCGATGGAGATTCCGACCAGGAAGGATCTACTCTCTCAGGCGGGCGGGAGATTCCTGCACCCACGCCCGGAGATGTGGAAACTGTGGGCCTGGCCTCTGAGGGGGCTAGGCTCATAGAGGAAGGTCTCTCGGCCGAGGTCGTAGAGACCATCCTGCACTCCAGAGCTCCATCCACGAGGAAGCTGTACGCTCTGAAATGGAAACTTTTCTCAGCATGGTACAGAGAACGCCAGTGGGACCCAGTTAACTGCCCGGTTGGTACAGTGCTGGAGTTCCTGCAGGCAAGGTTCTCGGTAGGGTTGACCCCCTCCACAATAAAGGTGTACGTGGCGGCCTTGGGTGCCTTCCACGTCCCTTTCGCTGGAGTGTCTTTGGGAAGACACCCTCTAATTACACGCTTCCTCCGTGGCACTTTGAGGTTGAGGCCGGCTATGCACTCGAGGGTCCCAGCATGGGACTTGGCCATTGTCTTGAGGGGCTTGTCTGGGCCACCGTTCGAACCTTTAGAGGAGGTCTCGGACAAGTTCCTCACCCTAAAAACCATCTTTCTTTTGGCCATTTCATCTCTCAAAAGAATAGGAGATATTCAGTCCCTGTCTGTGGCACCCTCATGTTTAGAGTTTGTGCCTGGGATGGTGAAAGCCTTTCTGCATCCCAGGCCGGGGTATGTCCCCAAGGTTCCTACGAGCCCACGGGGCCCCATCACTCTCCAAGCCTTCTGTCCTCCTCCGTTCTCGACGTCAGACCAGGAAAGATTAAATCTGCTATGCCCTGTTAGGGCGTTGGATACTTATGTCCACAGAGCTGCCCTGTGGAGAAAGACTGATCAGTTATTTGTCTGTTTCGGGCCCCCTAAGACAGGGGCCCCTGTATCTAAGCAGAGGATGAGCAAGTGGGTGGTCGAGGCCATTTCACTTGCTTACGAGGCGGCCGGGCAGCCGTCTCCACTGGCTGTCCGGGCGCATTCTACCAGGGGTATGGCTGCTTCGAAAGCACTCTTGTCGGGGGTTTCCCTCCACGATATTTGCAACGCGGCCGGATGGTCGTCTCCATTAACCTTCGTCAGGTTCTACGAACTAGACCTGGCATCTACTGTTGGGGCGCAGGTACTCTCGTAACCGTGTGCGCTTCGGCTTCACACATACGAGACACTTGGTCCTATGGCGATGTGGGTATAAGCATTCTCACAGCGTTTCGACGCAGCTCGAGTTCCCCGAAAGGGAACGTCTCAGGTTACGTATGTAACCCTAGTTCCCTGAGGGAACGAGACGCTGCGTCGCTCTGCCATACTCCCGGCGTGTCCGTGATCACTTACTTCAGGCTTTATCAGAAGTTAGTTCCTGTTTGTTTTCACGGACGCTTTATAGCTTCCGGTCGATGACGTCATCACGCCGACGATCGATCTTTTTTCCGATGGAATGGTTCTACAGGCGCTTCACGACGCATTAACGCAGAGGCGTTCTCACAGCGTTTCGACGCAGCGTCTCGTTCCCTCAGGGAACTAGGGTTACATACGTAACCTGAGACGTTTTGCCTGGAACAGTGATTTCCAGAGAGCCACTTACCCTGCTCAGACTTTGAGACGATCTTTGACATCATCGAACGCAGGACGGGGAACGGTATGGAGGTAAACATAGCAGGAATCGTCACTGTAAGCAAACATATCAATACTCACATTAACTAAACAAACAAGGCCTCCAAAATGACATTTTTAAACGGCTACAAATTTACAGTTCATATTGACTTAATAATATGTACAGCTAATTTACCAAAAAAACAGGATCCAACATGTAGAACAGATCACTGATAATATTTGATAATGAAATTCATTAAAGGGGGGGTGAAATGCTGTTTCATGCATACTGAGCTTTTTACACCTTTAAAGACTTGGATTCCCATCCTAAACATAGACAAAGTTTCAAAAACTAATGTTGGACGTTTGATGGAGTATTTCTGTGTTAAAAATACTCCTTCCGGTTTCTCACAAGTTTCGGCGAGTTTTTTTCGAGTATGGGTCTACTTGACGTTAAATAGAGCGGAAGGTCCTTATATGGGCCGTATGGGCTCTTCTCCCGGTAGGGTGCGCGCGCGCGTGACTAGAGGGAGAGAGGAAATACACGCCCATAAACACTCTCTCAGGTGCAGATCCAGTCGTCCGTGAACACTTATGACGCGCCGCGCTCCACTTTATTCCTATGGGTGACGTCGAGCGACTTCAACGCTTCAGCACAGCATTCCGGGAAGGCAGCGCTGCATTTGAACCGATTTGAACGCAGAAATGACGGGAAGCTTCAAGGCATCGCTTCAGTCGCATCGCCGGTGAGTAAATCAACTTCAAATGTCTCTGCTATTGGCTACCGTCGCATGAGTAAACATCAGTAAACGATACGATCGCGTGCTTCGTCATTCAAATGCGCTAACGGTTACTCCATTGTTGTTCTGTATAACGTTACACTATTCTGACTCTGACGTGCAAAACCGTTTTGCTTGCTACCTCTAAGGTCTAGTCACATACAATAGTCCATAAACCGAATCATGTCCTCATAAACTGCACACAAAGGCCCCTAAATACAGTACATACCACAGAGACGGACATCCTGATGTTGCCGTTTCTCCTGTTCAATTTATTTCAGCCTCAGATTTGATTGTGGATCATTATCTGTATTAGCTGAGATAGAGGGGTTCTCCACGCTTGAGGACGTCACCGCTTTGCGAGCTTGTCATTCTTTAGCTCCGCCCACACGATACGCCTCCAGGCGCTCGGTTTTTTCCGGAAAGACTCGGTACAGCCCATATTTCTTTTATAAATATGATAAAACTAAAGACTTTTCGGAGATATGAAGGATGCAATACTACTCTATAGGTACTCAAGATTGACATGAGATTGACTGAAACTGAGTGTTTCACCCCCCCTTTAACACTTTAGTAGGGGTGTGCATTGGCACTGCCTTCACGATTCGATTCGATTACGATTCACCAGGTAACGATTCGATTCAATTCGATTCTACGATGCATTGTGATGCATCAAAATTCTACTGCACACAAAGCAAATTTTTCATCAGTCATGAGGCAATACAAGCAGATATTAAACAACAGATTGTATTGGCTGCTATGTGTCTCCTGTATCTTTGACATAAAAGTTATTAAATAAAATAAAATGTAATTAAATAAAATTAAATAAAATGCAATTAACCCTTAAATGCATGACTGTTTCACCAAACATTCTTACATATTCAGGTCGTTCATTCAGGTCGTGTGTGGGTGTGTGTGTGTGTGTGTGTGTGTGTGTGTGTGTGTGTGTGTGTGTGTGTGTGTGTGTGTGTGTGTGTGTGTGTGTGTGTGTGTGTGTGTGTGTGTGTGTGTGTGTGTGTGTGTTGAATGTGATTAATTGTTTGACAGCCCTAATATTTACATTTGCCATAATTAATTCATTTTATAAGATACCCTAAAACATTTTAGTGTAAGCGTGCATCCTCACCGAGGAACATCATAAGCGTAGTCTTTGCGAAAGCCGTCATCAACCTGCTTATAAAGATTGACAGCATCCCGATGAAGACGATGGCTTTGTTAGAGAGACAGAGGGAGAACAAGTACACACCAAGAAAACTAGTGATTAAAATGGGGGCGCAGGCCGCAGAGCCATAGCCGATGAGGATCTCGCTCCAGCACAGCGGCTCATTGAGTTCGTAAAGAGTGATTATGGACAGACCCCCGGTATTGACAAAAGATAAGGAGGAAATTGTGACAATCAGCAGCAAGAGAACCCATTTTGTTCGACTACTTCCTCCTGCAAACAAGTTGTAGATACCAAATGCTAGTTTCTGCAAGGCCCGACAACAAGCCGCATTCTCTGACCGGTCAATCACCCTGGTTTCTTCCAGAATGAAGATGGCGCATAGCAAGTTAACCATCTGCAATAGGGCTGAAGTAAAGAAAGGCCAGTTGAAACCGGACACATGCAGGAAGTATCCTGTGGAGAATGACGCCACACTTGCCAATAAACCAATCATCATCTCCACCACGGCCATGCGAAGGGTTTTCTGCTTGTCGTCCACGCATAAATCGGCTATGTAGGAGAAGCAGCCACCTAGCATGGTGCCGATACCGCCAAAGAGGGCATTTACAAAAGAGGCGGCGATGAGAAGATAGAGGTTAAGCTCGAAGAAGGAGACCGCCAGGAATGAAAGCGTGTAGATCAGAGACCCAATGAGGGGCATAATAATGGTGATCTTTCGCCCGCGCTGATCACTGTAGGCCACCAGGAGGAGGGTCACCATGAGACTGGGGATCATGGAAGACAAATCACTGTACATGGAGAACAGAGAAGCTGCTTTCTGCACCTCCTGAAAAAAAGAGAGCAAAAATAAATAAAACATACAAAAACAAAACTCATACAAAACATACAAAACTCATGTGCATGTGTCATATATCTTATGACATATGATGCAATTCCTGGTCCAAACAAGAAAGAGGAAATGAAAAAGATGTTTCTGCTTAGGTATCAATGACCACAACTATACTACAACAGACAGTTATCTTAAACAACAGGTGGAACTCTAATTTAAGGGATATACTAAAATAATCAAGACTTTTTATTTTGTCATATTGGGCATGAATTATTGATTTGAGTTATTGGTTTACTTATTATTTAGGAATTTACTAACTTATTAGGGTTCTGTCTTGCTATGGGAAGAGACTGAACACCTGCACATTAAACATTGAACCGGTCTGTTAAACAGTGTTGCCATGGGTGAGAAATATTTGACTGATCGAGTTCAGCAATGACTTCACCAATCAGAATGAAGTATTCCATAGCAAAGAGCACAATTCATGCACAAAAGATAATGAACTTAAAATAACCGATTTTTTAGTTCTCGGCCTCATTTAAAAATGTCATATGATAACAATGGATAATAACAATAAATAATAACAAATCAAGGGGAATTTATTTCACATAAAGATAGCATACTTTTCAAATACAGCTCTGGAAAGAATTAAGAGAACACTTAGCATTGAAAAATCAATGTTAAATGGTCTCTTAATTTTTCCTGAGTATATACATTTCACAAAAATACATTTACAATAGTTTTTTTTATTATTATTATAAAATAAAACCTGTTACCAGATCCAAGCATTAAAGGTGCACTATGGAGCTTTCCGTCCACTGGAGGGCGCCTATTCAAAACCATAGACTGTAAAAAAATATGGACGTAGTGTCCGTGACGTCACCCATAGGATTCTGATAAGCCGTTCTGAAGCTTAAAGTAGGGGCGAGCTGGGCGTTGCCATCTTGTGAGCGAGTCAACGCGTGTCACTCCCGGATAACAGAAAATGGGCAAAAAGGCGGGATGTGCGCGGAGCTGAGGTGACGCAATAACTATAGACGGCGGATAAATGGCTATCCACTTGTAACCACGCCCTTAATTATGCAGAACCTTAAGGCTTTATATAACGGAAACGAATGAGTTATAAAAAAATTCACCCCCCTCAGAGTTGTCATGAAGATTAAAATTAGCCTTATAAGCCAAAACCACAATTTGTACCAGGCTGTAAACATGTTTTTTTCTGCTTTAAAGTTGAGAATTTTAACATGGGGCTCAATGAGATTCTGCTCCCTTCTGGAGCCTGCCTCTAGTGGCCAGTTAAGGAATTACAGTTTACATTACTTCCGTATTGGCTTCAAGAGAGATCGCGGGAGGTTGCCGCTTGTTCAAAACAAATCGTAGTTTGATGACGCAACGTGTGAGCGCAGCATCTTGGGAGATGTGGTCTTCTCATCACAGCCGGTGGAAAATAGGACTCGGGCAGAAATCACGTTCATGCATGCGGTTATTAACGTTACTGTAGTGTTATGGACCTGAGCACAGCTGCTGGAGCGATTGTTAAACAAACACCCGCCTCGCGAATACCGGGACTTTTATTATGACGGGACGGGAGACAGTCGCCGGTCGCCTGCACTGATCAGCTCTTCCGGTTATGATTTTGAGGTAATGTAGCTCTGTTTATCATATTAGATACATTTAAGTGTGTTCAAAACGATGTTATGACTTTACTCCGTGCGTTCACTTGTTCACACTGCTAAGAGTAAAGCGCTCCTGCCAAATAAAAGTCGAAACCGAGGGTAACGCAGATATGACGCAATTGATAGGCGACTCCCTCAAATGCAATGTTAAAACGTCCCTGTCCTTAGTTAAAATAGCAATTTTCTCACAATTTACAAATAGTTGGAAACTTCTGGGATATTGTAGGTACTCAACTGAACAAAATATATAACACCTGCCTAGTGGTTTTTGGATATTTTACTGCAAAAATACTACATAGTTCACCTTTAATCAAGTCTGGCAAGCCAAAAATAATTAGCAATTACTTGAATTACTTTTCTCTTTAAAAGGGTATAGGACTACTCTTAATTTTTCCGTAATTTAATTAGTTACTAAATGCCACTTAGACTATAAAACAACTCTACAAAACAACTATAGTGGAGTTAAGTAAAGTTAAACTAATGTCTAAAGTTAAAATGTATGTTTCAAATGAAACCTTGGTCCATTCAAAAATAACTAAAGAATTAAAGCACAGTTTACGCATCCTTATATTGTTCAACTGGTTGAGGTCGATGTGGGATTAAGAAAATAATTATCAATAAATAATGCAATACTTTTTAGAGAAGGTAATTATTACATGTAATTATACTATAATTATGAAGATATAATTAGTAGCTATTAATTAATTACTTAGTGTAAATAAGTGGTATGCCTATTGTGAGCCTAATAAAAATAGGTCTTAGATTTAAGCATATATATTTATTTTATCTTTGGAAAAAAAATGCTTAAAACTGTAAATAGTGGACATGACAAGACCAATTCGGATAATGCTATAAACTTTTTGTAGTGCTTACTTAGTTAGACACCTGTGTGGACCTGAAGGGGAATTAAACTAAAATATATTGGTTAAAAGCAACTGCTAACTATGAGAAAAGTTGAGTCTCCAGTTGATTTGAAAAGTTGCTATATAATTCAATGACATTCATTTTTAAGCGTGGCTTGAAGGAATAGTTCACCTTAAAATGAAAATTCTGTCATTACTCTCCCTCGACTTGTTCAAAACCTGTATGAGTTTCTTTCTTCTGCTGAACACAAAATAAGATGTTAAAGAATGTCGGTAACCAAATAGTTGATGTTTACAGTATTTTACAATGGAAATCAATGGGGAACATCAACTGTTTAGTTCTGAAAAAGTTGAGGGAGTGTAAATGATGACAGAATTTTCATTTTAGGGTGAACTAATTTAAGTATCCAAATGATGTAGTTGTCAGATTTTCATGCGACATATAAAAACCCTTACCTTTTGCTGGCTGGTGTGGTTGCTGCTGTTGGCGGCGCATCGGGAAGTGTCGTCGGACACTGGGTAAGATGAGTTTGTGATCTCCAGCCACAGTCTGCGATACACGTACTGAGACACGAGGGGAGAAATCATACAACCTGCAAAGGCGTAAATCGCGACGATCGGCTCAATTAAGTACAGCCTCTTCATAGTGTCGATGGTGTGCGCTGAAAAGCCAAGATGAACACAGACAAGTATCAGTCCAAATGATCAGACTAATTGTAGCCCAACATAATTGGTTCAACCTCTTAAACTGGTTAAATATCAACCTCCTAGCATCATGACAGCTCAAATAAAACTGTCAACTGCTGAACAGCATCAGGCACGTGCAGGGGGGTGGGGGTGGGGGGGTTGGGAGGGTGCTGCCTCTTTGCCCCTTGATGCCCAAAGTGCCCTTTTTGTCAAGGCAAAAAAAAAAAAAGAAAAAAACGATTTTATATATATATATATATATATATATATATATATATATATATATATATATATATATATATATATATATATATATATATATATAATTAAAGGCCCCTTTTTGAACGCCTGCCCAATCTAACTATTAGTAAAATTAAATACATTAAACAATAAAATGAATCGCATGATGATGACCGCGCGCGCCAGTGGAGAGTGGACTGAGAAGCGGATTCTTCAATACAGCGGTTCTCAGCGAAGTGTTTGTTAAGTTAGTTATTATTTGCTATCATTTTACAAGAACGACGTGGAGAGAGCATGGAGCTGTGCTTTATATTGCTGTTTTCTGTATGTGCTTGTAGAAGTAACGTTAACGTTAGTTTGTTGTTTGAAGGAGAAAAGTTTCACGGGCGTAGAGTTACACAGTCTTGTCTTTGTTATTTTACTAAAAACTATTTATACTTTAAACTATTATTTTTATTCCAGTATTTATTTAAAAAACACTGTTAAAGGCTTATACTGATTTTTCATTTTCTGAATTAGCCTATATCTGTTTTTTATTATCATTAAAAATATAACGTTATATAAATTCAGAACAGGTTTCAATCATGTTCTTGTCAATAATGTTCATCACAGAGAAAAGTGTAGCTTTAAAGACTTTAATTTATTTGTGCAGTTCAGAAAGGTGTTACTATTACGTTTTCTGTCTAAAAGGCCACCGGTAAATATAACATTTATTATAATGTGTTTATATTAAGATTGTTTTAAGTTCACTTAAATTGAGTGTTTTTTTAAAGCCTAAAAAATATTGAAATCGGTAGCTTTCATTTATACTGTAATGCAATGTCATAATGTTTCATAGAGACATTAGTATCAGTGATACTGGCCTTCATTCATAAAAGATGCCAATACAACACATATTTACAATATGTTGTCTTTAAATTGTTTCTACATTAATTTGGAGATTAACTTAAATTATTACAATATCGAAATATTAAAAACGCCCATGTTTTTAAATTGTGATTTATCTTGATTAATTACAGAAAAAAAGGGATTAATTAGTTAATTTGTTTAAATCGATTCCAGGCACTAATTTTAATATGAAAAAAATATGTTTTTCTGTAACAGTAGTGTTTACAACAGCAAAATCACTATACCCTCTAAACTCAATAATATATCTCTGGACATAATACTTTAAAATGTATTATTAAAAATATCGATGTCAATATAAAAATGCAGAGTACATGAGATATGGCCCTAGTAGATTTCAGAAAAAGGTATGAAAATACCCAGATTATGAATATGAAGGAGTTTTTATGCATGTTTATGACAACTGTCATTAAGTGTCATTCGCTCAATTATGTCATTTTTAATGCAAAGATGACATTATATGAGATGTCTTTGTTAGTGATAGTGACAATCTTTAAAATTTAAAGTTGTCATAACAAAGACATCTCACATAATTTCATCTTTGCTTTAAAAATGACATAATTAAGCGAATGACACTGAATGACAGTTGTCATAAAACAAACATTCATGACGTGTCATGTCATGATTATGAATGTCATGTCAGTCTGATGCACACCCCTTCAATTAAAGTGTTAGCGCTGTTTTTAATGTCTATAGTCTCAGATATACTCCAGCAGTATCAGCAGCAACAACAACAGCAAAGGCAGCAAACCCACTAAAGGATTTATTTAGGAATTTAAGATTAAGATTTTACCAGAAAAGATTTTAGAAGTTAATGTTAAAAGTCTTGTATAATATTGCTGTTTTTTTGTTGCTTGTTTTTTATTTGTATTGCATAAATTTAATGTATTGTATATTTGTAATTCAGTTTTTGCCATGAAAATAGCCACATATACTGACCTGACGTTAAATAAAACTATTCTGTACTGTGTGTAACGGGCCACGTTGATTTTGAATAATGACCGTGTCCTACCTACAGTTTACTATAACAGCTGTTCTTTACTATTCTGTATGACCGAATCATAAGTATAACAGTTTCTAATCCCAGAGTTATTAATAGGTGGAAAGATTTTTTTTTTTTAAACTTTTAAAATATTTTTTTTTTAACTTTTGACCTTTTAAAGGTTTCAAAACTGCATCACAGCATTTGCTGCCATATCAATACAGAAACATCCGTATTGAAACACTGTAATGTGTCACAATATTTTGCTGTATTGATATTTTGAGCACAGCCCGATTAAAAGCCTTGTTCCATGTGCCCCTTTTATACTTTGAGCACCTGCCCCTCCAACGGTCTCTGCACGGCCCTGAACCATAGACAGTAAAAGAAATGGACAGAGCTATCCCATTGCCTTCTACGGCGTTAAGTGAGGTCAGTATAGGAGCACTCACTTCCTGATGGCTGAGCGAACTGCGCAGGCTCAGACTGAGCTTGACGACGTAGATGTGACGTGAGCCTCCTGTCTGACAGCTGTAGGTCTTCTAGTAGTTGTGGAAAGTGAAAGCTGAATCACGTTGTTTAAATATTTTCTCCCGTTGCTTTTGGCTCACTACGGGCTTCTCCCCATTCTTCCCCCTTGACTTTATCAGACTTTATGTCTCCACGTCCCCCCGACTGTCTCATAGACAGTAGAAGATTGCCTGCGAGCGTCTCCTCAGGTCTATACGGTAATTTCTCAACTGTGCGACAGAGTCGTGTTGGTTATGACGCAATAGTTAGCCTATTTTTACAAAAACAGCTTCTGCGGGGCGATAGTGTAAGATACAAGGTAACGGAGCCTTTTATGCATTGTCGTGTTTCTTTAGAAATAAACAATGGACAAATGGAGTCTTTAAACGTCTCAGATGTAAAGTTTTTCACTGTCAAAGAGACTCAAAAATGAATGGGAGTCAATGGGATGCTAACAGCAGGTGATGGCTTGGTTAGCAATGGCAGCCCCTAGGGGTGGAACGCTTTCCGAGCGCTAGATTACCCCCTTGCCCTGAACAGCATGGACAGTCACCTGTTTAGTTTAACAGTATATCTTCATTAAATAAATGCAACAGAAGTTCCTCTCTTCTGCTGAGACTCCTTTGAAAGCGTTGTGGCAGTTATGCAGTATTTTCTGTTTTGTTTATGAAACATGACTTATCGCAATATTATGAAACGCCGGTTTCCTGCCCGTGCTATTCTGATTGGTCAGTTGAATTTAAAGACTCCAAGTCATTGGTTGGTGAAGCTGCCAATCACCCCCGAATGTGCGGATGAATTGAGAAAATGCGAGGGGCGTTTAAATGTGCATTTTTGTTTTGAACCTTTTGATACATTATAATTTAAAGTGCACTAACGACTGCTTCTGGGGGAACAAATATTGTATATAATATAGTATTTTCAGAATGCTTTTGTAAGGTAATAAATTCACTTAGCCTATTCATTTGTTTTTACAAATCAATTTCAAAGCATAATTTTATTATATATTTATTCTGATAGAGAACCACTGCAATATAGTCAATTGTATTGTAAATGCTAGGTAGTAAATCATTGGCCTACATGTGATCTGATTTTGTAATAAGATTCCAAATAAGTAGGCTACTTGTTGCTTTCCTGTAGCTCAAACTGTAGAGTGTGGCGCTAGCAACGCCAAGGTCATGGGTTCGATTCCCATGTAAAATGTGTACCTTAAAATGCAATGTAAGTCGCTTTGGATAAAAGCGTCTGCCAAATATGTAAATGTTGTTAGATTAGCCTATTACATTGGGCTACATATAAAAAATACTCGTAATTATATTACAGTTACTTTTTTATTGATTACATGATTACATGTTATTGTAACAATGGCAGTTAAATATTCCTAATTCATCTGCTTTTTATCATTTAAATTGTCATTTTCAAAAACAAAAAAATGAAGAAAAAAAACTCTGCTTTAATCCGCTCAGAAGGTCTTCCTGGGGCCTATACCATGAAGCCGGTTTAGCTGGCTAGCCAGATATGTTTAAGCTTAGTTTGTGCCAATCCTGGGTTTTAGGTACTATGAAAGTAGCTCGGCTTTAATCAGTGTTCGTTGCCATGGTATCTTACGCTGCACGGCTAACCTGCTCCGGGGCAGGTTATGTTCTGGATTCGAGATCTCAGGTTTAATGTGACCAATCAGCTGTGAGCAAATAAAAATATAGATGACGTAACAAATTCCCAGAGTCTGTTGCAATGGCTTCACCTTTTCTACCAAATCCTGTGGACATCTCTTCGTAGCACTTTGTAGAGAAAGAGTTTTTAGGGACAGACAAAATCCTCTTGACTTTCCTAATACGTACTTATATGAAAGATACAGATTTTCTGCAGAAGGAATGTGACTCCTCGAAGCCATGCCCTTACTGTACCGCAAATAATATGTATGTCGTTGCGATTTTTTGCAAGTGGTACATACTTGTATGCGGTCGGTGATGCAGAGAACCTTGGGAAAAACACGGTTTGTCGAACCATTCTTGCACTGCAGGGGTACATAAATGGCTTCATTGTGTTCCCTGGACAGTTATCGACCATGTCCATAAAAGAGGGCTTTTATAAAATTGCCGGTAAGATTTTGATAGCGTGACATATGATTAATTTAACCGTTCACATGCAGGATCTTTATTATTTTTTAAAGTAGATTTTATTTAGAGCACTTAAATATATTATACCTTAGCTTAAGAATTAAATATATTTGTTTAAATCCTATAATAGGATTCCCTAGAGCAGGGCTATTCAAATCCTACCCTGGAGGGCCAATGCGGTGCAGAGTTTAGCTCCAACCTTAATCAAGCACACCTGAACACACTAATCAGTGTCTCCAGGATCATTAGAAAATCACAGGTGGGTGTGTTTGATCAGGGTTGGAGCGAAACTCTGCAGTGCATTGGCCCTCCAGGGTAACATTTGAATAGCCCTGCCCTAGAGTCATTGGAGCAATAGACTACACACATGTTGCAATCTCCACTGCTCTAGGAGAACATGAGGCTGATTATGTTAACAGAAAGTCCTTTCACAGCCTTAAATGTTCAGGTGAGAGGATTTTCCACTTGCATTGAGATTAACCTTTCACTGAATAATAACTTTAACAGGACAATGATTTTGTACATTTAATCTGCAGATGACTTGTGATCATGAATGCATGATCACAAGTTTGGATGCTAAATGGCCTGGCTCAGTGCATGACTCCCATATTTTCCGTGAGTCTGTGTTGTGTCAGCGCTTTGAGGAAGGCAAGTTAAATTTGGTACAGTACAAGACACTCTGATGTGTTCATTTTAGTTGTGACAAACTTACACAATTTTCCCCTTTTCTGTTCCATGACAGGGCTTTTTGATGGCCTGTTGGTAGGAGACAGGGGTTATGCATGCCAGAGGTTTTTGCTAACTCCCCATCCTGATCCTCACACAGGGCCACAAAACCGCTTCAATGTGGCCCTCAGTAAAACCAGGGTCAAGATCGAGATGACCTTTGGAATCCTAAAGGCACGTTTCAACTGCCTTCGGTGCTTAAGAGTGTCACCGGAGCAGGCATCACAGATAGTGGCTGCATGTGCCATTCTGCACACTATAGCCACCATCAGAAAGGAGCCAGTCCCACCACAAAACCAGCTTCTCCCCGATGAAATTGACCCCATCACACTTGACCACCCAGCTGGGGCAGCTGTCAGAGATGCAATCACAACACAATATTTTACTTAATAAAAGCTCATTGACACTGTAGACTGGTCTCAAACTGTTACATTGGTCTTGTGGCTAGTGTCACGGCCAGCTCACAAGCCGCGACAAAGGAGATGACACGTCGCTAAATGCACAAAGAAATAACATTTATTAAAGTAAGAGTAATAAAGTAACAGACAGGACCAAACGACAACAGAATAATAATGAAGACGACAACGACCAAACTGGCACGAGGGGAGAGAGCGCGTGCCATGACCACTGAAGGGAGCTGCTTATATTTGCAGGCATCAGCTCTAGCACAGGTGTAGACCATCAGTGATCAGGATGCCATTCACGCCAACTCCAACCTATGAGAAAAGAAACAAAGGACAACCAAACCCACACAATATGACCCATACTGGGGCATAACACCCCCCTCCATAGAAGAAAGGGTGCACATTAATGAAACCCGTCACCCGATAACTCCCAAAAGTAGAAAAAAACCCACCATACTGTAAAACTCCAATATCCTCAGCAACTACGGGCCCTGTAGAAGCAAATTAAGAAAGATACGTAGAGCAAAACAAGACAGTTAGTAATTCAGTTAAAAGGAATAAGTTGCTCTAGACAATGCGTCAGCTACCACATTGTCAGTCCCCTTAATGTGCCGGATGTCAAGTGCATATGACTGCAGGAAAAGACACCAACTAGTCAGTCGTTGGTTTGGACACCGCAAAGAATGTAAATAAACGAGCGGGTTGTGGTCAGTATACTCAACCAATGGGTCTTACACAGATCCCACATACACTTCGAAATGGTGCAAAGCCCAAATCAAAGCTAATGCCTCGTTTTCAACCACAGAATAATTCAGCTGATATGAATTAAACTTTTTCGAGAAGTAGCTAACTGGACGGTGAATTCCTTCCTCATCAAGCTGTAACAATACTGCTCCAGCACTTACATTGCTAGCATCTACACACAATTGAAAAGAACAATCAAAACGAGGCACTGCCAGCACAGGAGTGGAAGTGAGCAATGATTTCGCTGCCTCAAAAGCCTCCTGACAGGCAGAAGTCCAAACAAAAGCTACTTTTGCTTTCAACAAATCAGTTAGTGGGGCTACCACGGTAGAGAAATTCCTGCAAAATCCCCGATAGGAACCCACTAACCCCAAGAAACGCATTAATTCTTTCTTAGTGGTAGGAGACGGAAACTGATCAATGGCCTCAACCTTGGCCTGAACGGGTCGCACGCATCCTTGTCCTACTACCTTACCTAAGTAAGTCACAGTGGCTTTGGCAAACTCGCATTTAGCCAAATTTACGGTCAAGCCAGCCTCTTCAAAACGAGAAAACAGGTCTGCAATATGCTTCAAGTGCTGCTCCCATGAATCACTGAAAACTACTACGTCATCTAAATAGACGGCCACTCCCTCCATCTCAGAAACAACCCTATTCATAAGTTGCTGAAAGGTTGCAGGTGCATTTCTGAGGCCAAAACTCATCACGTTATAAGAGAATAACCCGTCGGATGTAATAAAAGTGGAAATCTCTTGAGCTCTTTTGGTCAGTGGAACTTGCCAATAGCCTTTAAGCAGATCGAACTTGCTTACAAATTTCGCCGACCCAACCCGATCAACACGAGGCAGTGGAAATGAGTCTGGTTTTGTTACTCTATTTACTTTACGGTAGTCGGTGCAAAACCAATAGGTTCCATCCAATTTATTTACAAGCAAGCAGGGAGATGACCAACTAGAAAATGAAGGCCGTGCAATATCATGAGCTAGCATATACTGAACTTCTGCATTAAGATGTAAGAGTTTCTTTGGAGATACCCGATAAAAATTCTGGTGAATGGGCTCAGAATCCCCGACATCAATATCGTGCTCCAACCAATGTGTGCGCGAAGGTACGCCACTAAATAAGGAGACATGATGATTAATAACGTCAATCAAATCACATTTATCATCAGGCAAATGAGCCAACATTTTATGCAACTTTTGATTCAGTCTCTGAATTCTTTAGACAACCTAAAAGTACTGTATCCTCTGGAAAAGAAACTCCTTCATCTATTCCCTCCCCCATAAGAATAGGCGAAATTCTTTCAGTTACTAATGCAGGTTACCTCATCGTCTAACATCCTATGAGAACAGCAATAATAGGGCTTCAACAAGTTAACATGACAACTGGTTGGACTTCCTTCTCTCTGGAGTGGCAATCAAATAATTTAAGTCAGTAACCTGTTTCACTATTAAATACGGACCTGTAAACTGAGCTTGAAAAGGCGAGCCTTCCACTGGTAACAGAGCCAACACCTGATCACCAGGCATGAATTTGCGTTCCTCTGTTCGTCGATCAAAAAGAGTCTTCATACGCCTTTGCGAAGAACGCAATTGTTCTTTTGCTATACCTGCTTCATATAGTCTACGCTTAAAATCATTCACATAACTAATCAAATTTTTAGGTGGTGCACTCTCAATCCACTGGTCTCGAAACACAGCCAACGGTCCGTGAACAGTGTCTGAACACCAAATCGTTGCGACTAAACCCAGTACTTTCCTGACATACCTCACGTGCTGATAACATCAACCACGGCAATCCTTGTTCCCAATCACCCTCCATCTCTGTACAATATGAATGCAGCAAAGACTTCAACGTCTGATGGAAACGCTCCAAAGCCCCCTGGCTTTGGGCATGATACGCACTAGCCTTATTGTGCAACAATTTCAAGACCTGAGAAAATAAATGATAAGTGAAATTAGAACCTTGATCACTTTGCACAATCTTCGGAATGCCAAAAATGGAAATGAACTGAGTTAAGGCTTTCACCACTGATTTTGCAGTGATCGTACGGAGAGGATATGCTGCAGGGTAACGAGTAGAGGCACACATTACTGTAAGCAAATAAATGCTATCCGACTTCGATCTAGGTAACGGGTCTACACAATCAATAATCAGGTGCTCAAACAGCGGACTGACAGCAGGAATAGGACACAATGGGGCAGGTTTGATATTTTGATTTGGTTTGCCTGTTAGTTGACAAGTATGACATGTCTTGATATACTGTGACACATCCTTCAAGTTCGGCCAAAAAAAAAATGACCAAGGACTCTATAATAGGTCTTTTTTACCCCTAAATGACCTGCCAGTTTATCATGGGAAATCTGCAGTACCAATGAACGATACTTCTCTGGAACTACCACCTGCATGACAGGATCTCCAGCAAAATCTCTACCATGAGGAGTCCATTTCCGCACCAACATTCCGTCCTGCAAATAATAACCATGAGCAACATTCCTTATCTCATCAGGAGACATCACACTCTCAAACAATTGATGGAGAGAAGAAGCAAGCTTTTGCTCCAGGATCAATTCTGAAGAGGAAACAGAAAAGTCATCAGGCAAAGAGAATGGTTTGACTACAGCAGAATCAAAGGTTACCCTTGACTGAGCAGAGGTCATGGAACGAGTTACAGCGCATGCAGTAAACACTTCAGGATAGTTCTTGTGACTCTCGTCAGGACCTGGAATAGGAAAAGATAAAACCACAGGAGGTGAAAAAGTATCAGGCCACACTTTAACCCCTGCCAAATGATTCCCCATGATTATATCCACCCCATCCACGGGCAATGACGGACGTACTCCAATCACAATTTCACCACTCACAAGCTCAGATGACAATGTTACTCTGTGTAAAGGAACAGACAACACATCCAACCCAATTCCTCTAACAAGAACACTAGTACCAGTGTCACTCAAAGATGAAAATGACAACACATCCCGCAATATAAAAGATTCCGAAGCTCCCGTATCTCTTAATATTGTCACTGGAACTTTTGTCTCCGTACCAACTAGCGACACATGACCATAGGTGATAAATGGTGCATAATCATTTTTTAAATGGTTAACCGCTTTAGGAAATCCTTCACATGTGAATTAACTTACAGGCGCCACAAGAGCAGCTGGTTTAACGCGAGGAGGTTTTCCACCTTTACTTTTATCTTTAAGCACAGGGCACTCACTTTTCCAGTGCCCCCTACCATGGCAGTAGTTACAGATCAGAGATGAATTTCTGGACATATACGATCTTTATCTTCAAAAAATGTGTTCCTTTTCTGAAACTCAACTCTTGTGCGTTAAAACATAATCATCAGCTAATTCTGCGGCTTTAGCAGCTGTTTCAGCCTTCTGCTCATTTATATAGGTCGCAATACGAGCAGGTACAGAATTTTTAAACTGTTCTAGCACAATTAAGTCAGTCAACTCTTCAAATGTGGTTACCTCAGATGCCATACACCAACGATTAAATGCAGTACTGAGCTCTCTAGCAAACTCAACATGAGCAACATTAACACCTCTGGATAATTTTTCTAATCTTCTGGTACTAACTCGTACGCCTTTAAAACTGCTGCTTTAACTGTGTCGTAATCGTAACAGTCTGCGAGTGGAAGAGCAGATAAACTTCCTGAGCCCTGCCAGTAAGCACGCACTGTAAAAGCAGTGTACGTTCCTTACTGGGCCGACCTCTTGCTTCTGCAAACCGTTCGAACAAGATAAAAAATGTATCCGGATCTCGTTCGTTAAATTTAGGCATTAAACGCAAGTTTCCCGCAGTGTCAAATATTTTAGAAGCACCCTGAAAAGAATCCTCTAAACCGTCATTTATTCTGCCTTCTCGTATCAAGTCCAAGCGGTATTTCTGCAGCTCTATATTTGTCTAGTCAGTTCTAGCTTTTTCGCGCTCTGTTTCTAATTTTACACGCTCATTTTCAAACTATAACAGCAACAAACTCTCTTGCTGTTCAAAAGTGAAAGAGCCAACATTTGGTTTAGTCTGACTAGCAGCTGTATCAGACATTTCAACTAATATAGCTTGTTCTGTCAAACTTGTTTTAATTGTCTCTCTAATAGTAACCTCCTTTAATCTCTTCTACAAGATCGATTTCATAATGAGCCGCAATTTCAAACAACTGATCTTTTGTAAAGGAATCAAGTAGCCTAACGCTTCAGAAGGAGAACTAATAAAATCTTCTACGAGATTAGACATAGGGCCTACTTCCCAAAATATACATTACAATAAATAGATAATGTGATTCACAAACCTCACGTGGGAGAAAGAAAAAGGTTCCCCTTTCCCTAACTATAGAAAAAACAACTAACTAACCCCGAATCTTCGTGTGGTTACTGGTGAGGGGTATTTTAAGCACCAAATACCGCTGGTACAAGAAAAGCAACCAGCACGCTGGCGACTCACCTATACCACGGCTATGCTCCCGAGACAACTCTACTCACGGTCACCACACAAAAATAACAATTGCATTACCCACTTGTTCCAAAAGGGACCAAGCAGCTACACCTAACAAGGGAACATTAACACAATTCTCACCACGAAAAGATTTGTAAAGTCACATACCTTCCAAAAACAGCATAGAACAGCTCACTATCCAGCAACACATGTCCAAACAAATAAACGCAACGTGCATTTTCTTCCAAACCATGCATAAACATCCCAAACAAATAGCGTTAATCAAACAACATTCATCCGGTTTTCCATTCAGTTAATGAACGTGCCAAGTTCATTACAAAATAACCAAATGCAACAAGAACGTTCCCAAATCATGTCAACAAAAGCAGGAATTATCAAAATTTAAAGAACGAGCGGACAAGCGGATGAGTGAACGAGCGGACGAGCCCCCATTTCAGCCGGCTCACAAGCCGCGACAAAGAAGGAGATGACACGTTGCTAAATGCACAAAGAAATAACATTTATTAAAGTAAGAGTAATAAAATAACAGACAGGACCAAACGACAACAGAATAATAATGAAGACGCCGACGACCAAACTGCAAGGGGGTAATCTAGTGCTCGGAAAGCGTTCCACCCCTAGGGGCTGCCATTGCTAACCAAGCCATCACCTGCTGTTAGCATCCCATTGACTCCCATTCATTTTTGACAGTGAATAACTTTACATCTGAGACGTTTAAAGACTCCATTTGTCCATTGTTTATTTCTAAAGAAACACGACAATGCATAAAAGGCTCTGTTACCTTGTATCTTACACTATCGCCCCGCAGAAGCTGTTTTTGTAAAAATAGGCTAACGATTGCGTCATAACCAACACGACTCTGTCGCACAGTTGAGAAATTACCGTATAGACCTGAGGAGACGCTCGCAGGCAATCTTCTACTGTCTATGAGACAGTCGGGGGGACGTGGAGACATAAAGTCTGATAAAGTCAAGGGGGAAGAATGGGGAGAAGCCCGTAGTGAGCCAAAAGCAACGGGAGAAAATATTTAAACAACGTGATTCAGCTTTCACTTTCCACAACTACTAGAAGACCTACAGCTGTCAGACAGGAGGCTCACGTCACATCTGTGTCGTCAAGCTCAGTCTAAGCCTGCGCAGTTCGCTCAACCATCAGGAAGTGAGTGCCCCTAGGTTGACTTCATTATTTCGCCGTTGACGTCAATGGGGTCGCTCTGTCCATTTCTTTTACTGTCTATGCCAAACTGGCACGAGGGGAGAGAGCGCGTGCCATGACCACTGAAGGGAGCTGCTTATAATTGCCGGCATCAGCTCTAGCACAGGTGTAGACCATCAGTGATCAGGATGCCACTCACGCCAACTCCAACCTATGAGAAAAGAAACAAAGGACAACTAAACCCACACAATATGACCCATACTGGGGCATAACACTAGGGAGGAAGAAAGAGCAAAAGAAAGTTCACTTAAATTAATAAATATTCATAGAATGTTCATACTAAAGTGTTGCTTGGTTAAATAAGGTCACATACTGAGATCTGTTTTTCCAGCTCTCGCTCTATCCATATCGAACGCGATTGGTTGTTTAGTGCCAACGTCACTCTTTTATGTAACGCGCGCGTGAAGAAATCATAGCTTAAAGATTAAAGCCTGAGTTGACAGAGAAAGTTGATGAGCTGCATCATGGTACTAATTAAGCCTGATTGCATCGGTTTGGTTTTGTCAATTCAAAACCAATCCTGTAACCCTGACTTTGTTCAACTACCTTCATGGTATAGGCCCCCGGTTTGTCATGTGACTATCACTAAAAACACAGCATTTTGATCATCGGATTTGGCAGAAGTCATTTCACTTTTAACAAGTGTTTTCTCAATCTTAACTTTGCAACATTGCATAATCATCTTAACTCAGTGACTTTCAGGGAGTTATTTAACCATGCATGCATGTCTTTGGAAGGCTTTTGTCTTTCACATTAATTTGCATAAATTTCCATAATTTCATATTTACAGGCAAAGCAGGGATTCTCCAAATTTTTGTTAACTGAAATTTCTTTGACCTAATATAGGCTATTTACTTGAAGTCTGTCTATTAACCTTCTGAGATTTTAATTTGTAAATTAGGTCAATAATACAATTAAGTTAATTATAAAAAAGTAGGCTAAATAATTTAAAAATGTTAGGCCTATATAATTAAATTAAATTAATTAAAATAATAAGTAAAATAATTAAATTTGTGGTTCTCTGATGTCGGTTAATGGTAACATGACATAATGAGCCGACAGATTCCATGAAAAATCGTGTAGTGTATTCCAGCCTTTAGGAACGCATTACAGTAGTCCAGATTGCGACGTGTCAGCTGAGTTTGGTGATGGTACAGTCAATTACAGTAAAGTTATTGAATATTGTTCATTATGAAAATTCATGAAAAATACAATTTATTATTCTTTTTCGAAAACAACTGCTGTGCTATAGTTATCTGGCCAGCGGTGACGTGTCAGCTGGGTTTGGTGAAGGTACAGTGAATTACAGTAAAGTTATTGAATATTGTTCAGTAGGAAAATTCATAAAAAAATATGATTTATTAATCTTTTTCCAAAACAACTGCTGTGCTATAACTATCTGGCCAGCGGTGACGTGTCAGCAGAGTTTGGTGAAGGTACAGTGAATTACAGTAAAGTTATTGACTGTTATTCATAATGAAAATTAATAGAAAATATGATTTATTATTACTTTCCCAAAACAGTAAAATAAATAGATTTATTAGAAAATATTTGTTCAAAATATTATACATTTTATAACATTATAAAAACAAAACATCCTTCTACAACAAAGTAAAAATGTATACAAGCAAAGAATAAATAAACAGAATTTCTGACCAAACATTGTTACATGGAAAGACATGAGGTAAATATGTAGCTAATTTGAGTTTTTTTTTAATGATATTATGTCTATCTATCCAATACATCAAAAAACAGGAGTAACTGTTATAATGGACTGCAGTAGGAGTGAACAAGGAATAAAATATTTAATTTGCTTTCTGACTAAAACGGGATTTATGACACTAATATGATGATTGAAGTATATGGGAAACACGTAGAACCAGAAGATGTCAGTATTGCAAGATCAAGGATGCAAGCTGCCGTTACAACCCGAAGAAGATACGTAATTTGTAGATGGTCCCTAAAAAAACAACTCTCTATAGAGGTATCTGCTTTTGAAAGACGTCGAGTTCTACAGAAACATGTGTTGTAGTATGTTCTCATAATAGTCAATAATGATAAATAACCGAAGTTTGCCTTTTTTAATAAAGATTCATGAAGTTATTGAACGCTGAAGTTTGAATGTGCGAATATAAAACCAACGTTTCTTTGCCTCTTCTTGACGGATCGCTTCCTGTACTCCTGAGTTGTAAGTCGCTTTGGATAAAAGCATCTGCTTAATGCATAAATATAAATGCAAATGTGTCAATAAAGGCCTGTCTGAGCCATCGGATTTCAACAAAAATATCTTCATTTGTGTTCCGAAGATGAACGGAGGTCTTACGGGTGTCGAACGACATTAGGGTAAGTAATTAATGACAGAATTTTCATTTTTGGGTGAACTAACCCTTTAATTACTTTGTTTATCTTACTGATTTGAATGGTATATAAACATGTTTAACTACTGTAATATTGTATGAAATTATAGTATCTTGCCATTAAGAAAGATAAATTGTTAGCTATATGAAACATGCTGAGAACACAAAATATACACAATTATTAGACACAGACGTAGTATTCATCTGTCTTTGCAGTGTTCAGTGGCACTGCATACAGTAAGTGAAGCTCACCCTCCCACAGAGCAAAGCTGCAGGGCATTGAAACATTGTAATTATGGGTGAGGCACAAAGCGTTCACCCACTGCTAGAGCATCAGCTAAATACAAACAAGCCTGTAAGAAATTGCACGGGGAGAGCAAAGAGTACATAGCGGCAGTAGAACAAACACATAAAGTCTTGACCTTTCAATTAAAGGGAAACAAAGGGGAAAATGACGGAGAAAGAGATAATGCACAAGCAATGGCAACAATGCCAGTGCCAAATGTAATTCAGTTATATATATTACACACACACACACACACACACATAGCATCTACATACACCGATCAGGCATAACATTATGACCATGAGGTGATGAATTGAGCAATCAACTTTCCCTTGAGCTTTTGATATATAAAAGGTCATGGTAATATAAGATTATCCTGTAAGTTTCAGATCCTGTGCGCAGCTTGACGTCCTCGGCTGACGAAACACCGCCTCTACAAAATAATAAGCACGTGTAGTTCAGTAGCCCCGCCGAGGAAGATAGCAAGATATTGCGCTATTCATGGTTGTGGAAGAACACAGTCGCTGAATAAGCTTCCTTCAGATCCTAATATTAGGAATTTGTGGTTGAACTTTATTTTTAATGAAGTTCCAGCTGACGTAGGGAGGACATGTTCACTTCATTTCACTGCGGAATCATTTGTAAACAAATCTCAGTGGCGCTGGATTTGGATCCGACAGGAATGGTGCAACACACTTATGTGAGTAAAACGTGTTTTTATATGTAATAGTATTGCATTCTTATAGATTGTTTTGCTTATGTGTAAGTGTCTAACAGAACATACCTTTAGCATGCTAGATGTATGGGCCAGGGCTCGCAACGTCCCGGGGGCTGTGTGTTTTCCAGACGGGCTACCAAAACGTAAGCCCGTCAGCAGGCCGATGAATCTCGTAATATTCCTTTCTTGTTCTGCGCTTCTCTCTCTATTGACTTGATATTTGAAGGACGCGCAGGTGTGTGCGCGTGGTTCGCACTTATATCGAACGATAAATCATTGTGTTTGTTTGATAAAGACGTACTCGAATCATTCCGGTTGTGTCTTTCAAAACAACCCCTCCCTGTGTGAACTGAACTGACAGGGGCATAGATATGACAGGAGCTGAAGCTCATTAAATATGCAAATCTTATCCAATCCTAGCCGTACTTCCAAGTCTGCATACACTGTTGATTTGCTGTAGTTTCTGAATAATTTAAACTTTTACAACATAACAAAAATAATATGTTTACATTAACATTGTTAATTTTAACAGATATTTAATATACGACTGTACCATAGTATCCAAAAAAGTTGATTCTCCTGGCTAACGTTCAAACCAAAGAGGTTTTAAATGCATTCTTCTCATATCGGCCTCTGATAGCAGGGGAGAATTTCTCCGTGAAATGCGCTGGCACACTCTCAGTGACCCGAGACACTCTCCATAGCTGTCCTGGATCTGATCTAAGTGTTGTGGATGAAACCAGCCAATAACAAGATTTAAATCACTACAGTAAAATACAGCAAAACACGCTGCAGCAGTTATCTAGTCATTACTCAGAATATGTATTTACATGTAATCCTTTGGCCAGCAGAGCATGTGAAGTGTCCAAGACAGATGCGGCTGCCCGAATTCAACAGCTCCACAGACGCACCACTGGAGAATATCAGTCTTCTTTGGCTTTACTCTGGACTTCTTTACTTTTTCTAACTTGAACTTCTAACTTCAAATTCTATATCTCCTCTTGCAGGTACAGTAGTGCGTTGCTGGTTGGTTAAGGGTTTGGATCTTAGTAAGTCTCTTACCATATCACACCCATCAAAATGTGGTACTTACATTTTTAACACATTTCATGCTGTCCTGACAGCTTTTTTATTTGCCCTACAGTGCAAGACATTTTGGGCAATAGCCTGGTGTCAAGATGGGCAGAAAAGAAGCCACTTCTCTTCAAGAAAAATACCAAGGACAGACTGAAATTCTCTAGGTACTGTAGTAAAAGGACCAGACAGCAGAAGAGAGAAGACTGGTACAAAGTTATTTTTTCCGCATGGTGAAGCCCCCTTATGACTGTTTGGGACATCTGGAAAATTGATTGTCCCGTGAACGCTACCATGAGTCCTGTGTCGTGCCAACAGTAAAGCATCCTGAGACCATCCATGTGTAAGGTTGCTGTTCATCCAAGGGAATGGGCCCAAAAACACTGCCTGAATAAAGAATGATATCAAAACATCCTACAAGAGCAACTTCTCTCAGCGATCCAGGAGACATTTGGTGATGATCTGTGCATTTTCCAGCATATTGGGGAAGCATGTCACAAGGCAAGAGTGATAACAAAGTGGCTTGGCGATCACATTGAAATTTCGGATCCATGGTCTGGCAATTCCCCGGATTTTTATCACATAGAGAACCTGAGGTCAGTCCTCAAAAAGCGAGTGGACAAGCAGCCCACAAATTTTAAACTCTGAGCACTATAGCATAGAAACTAAATGACCTAAAATCAAAACCTTGATTAATTGAATACATCATTACAATTAAAGAGTGATTATTATTCTTTTCTTTATGTTTTTTTAAACCCTCGTGGTTTGATGACAAGGTTTGTCCTGTAAATATGCTCAGCTATTAAAGGTGATACAGATCAATAAGTACAGTAAGAGTAAATGTATTTGAATGCATTAATGAGAGAGCGATTGCATCTCTCTATTAATTTCGAAGGTGTGGGTTAGTTACTTCAAAAGTAGAAAAATCTATGCTATACCTGTTGAGTTTCTAAGCTACTTTAGTGATAAATCACAGAACAGCGCTGACAGTTGTTTTCTGCACTCCTGAATGTTTCTCTGTGCGTGAGTTTGAGTGCCACAATCCATTAGCGCAGTTTAATATAATGATACACATCCGATGGTCTAAAATCACTAGAATGCTCAAACTGGCGAGCCTTTAAACACATACATTTGACGAACTTTGGTGAGGACATAAATGAAAGTGATCGTACTCTGCACATAAGCTTAATAAAGCCTGAACCTCGTTGTCAGTTCATCGTCGTATTTTTTAAACTCCATTGTTGATTCGAATAGCAAACAACTCTTACCACACAGACCAAAATGGTGGTTGAAATAAAATGCTGCATGGAGTCAACCAATCAGCATGTTCAGTGCTGAAGTCCCACCCATGAAAGTTCTTGAACTTTGAGTACTATCTTTTTTAGACCCTGAGTTTGCTGCTGACTGGACGGGGCGGAGTCACGTAACTACAAGGAAGTAAGGGAAAGTATTGACAGGATTTTAAAAAACGAAATAACCGATATGGGAAAATTAAGTCGGTATGTGGCTCTGAATTTCGGTTTCGATTACTTTTCAATTAATTGTCCAGCCCCGTTGTGTTGCAAAACAAATGTCACTGCCAATTTTTTGGCCATGGCTGTAGTATACATGTAATCTGGATGTACTAAAAGTGAAGTTAATAAACGAAATTTCGGGAGGAGTACGCCCATCTAATCTTTCAATTAATACCAAGGTATAAAACCAGCAGCTTACCTCTTCCCCTTTTTAGTTCCTGAAGCATCCCTCCTCCTCCCCTGCTCCTCCTTTTGTACAATTTTGTACACCACACTGGTGGTGGTTGAGGAGAGATCTCTGACACGAGTGTAAAGCGCTTTGGGTGTACAGTAGTACATATGAAAGCTCTATATAAATGACTCATTCATTATTTTATTTATTTTATTTGCCTGTTATAGGGGGGCAATCGGAGCTCGGGTAGAATATCCAAGGGGGTAATCTAGCGCTCGGAAAGCGTTCCACCCCTAGGGGCTGCCATTGCTAACCAAGCCATCACCTGCTGTTAGCATCCCATTGACTCCCATTCATTTTTGAGTCACTTTGACAGTGAATAACTTTACATCTGAAACGTTTAAAGACTCCATTTGTCCATTGTTTATTTCTAAAGAAACACGACAATGCATAAAAGGCTCCGTTACCTTGTATCTTACACTATCGCCCCACAGAAGCTGTTTTTGTAAAAATAGGCTAACGATTGCGTCATAACCAACGCGACTCTGTCGCACAGTTGAGAAATTACCGTATAGACCTGAGGAGATGCTCACAGGCAATCTTTTACTGTCTATGTGTCACATGCCTGTCCTGTCTTGTGTGCACTTGTGGGTTTTGTTATGTTGAGCATGTGCTCGTGTCCCTGTCAGTTCCCTCCCCGTTATCTGATTATTGGTTAATTTGCCCCACCTGTTCTCCCTCATTATCTGCCTTGTTTGTTCCCTTTATAATCTCCTTGTGTTCGTCAGTCTGTGTTGGATCCTTGTGTAATGTCTGCGTCTCCCGTCCTCCCCGTGATTCTGTTGGTTTGTTTAAGTTGATATTTTATTATTCTATTATGTGTTTTTCCCCCTCGTGGGTTTTGTTTTGAGTTTATGTTTTATTTGTTATAAATAAATATATCATTTTCTGCACTTGAGTCCTCGCACCCTTTTCCCTTGTTTGTGACGTGACAGAAGGATCCAACCATGTCTAGGACTCAGCAGAGGAAGGACTCTATTCTAGAACCTCTCAACACCTGCCCTCAGTTTGAGAGGATTTTACGTTTTAGAGTTCTGCAATTACTTCGCCAGGAGGGGATGGATATTAGAAGGTTTGCCCTGAGATTTTGCAAGACTGCAGAAGGTCTTACACTTGGCGACACAGCGCTTAAGGACCTTTTTAACTATGCTCTGGACAAACCGTTTCAGTGGGAGGTGATGAGAGCCCTGGATTCTAGGTCTTTTAAGGAGGCGGTGGATTATTTTGCTTGCCAGGTGGCTAGAGAGACGGCAGAGGTCCCTGCGCCTGTGGTTCCTGCGCTGGTGGTCCCTAAACGGAGGAGGAAGCGTAAGACTCCCTCTGTCCCGAGTCCGGTGGTCCCAGTGCTGGTGGTCCCTGCTCCGGTGGTCCCGATACCGGTGGTCCCAGAGCCGGTGGATCGTGTTCCGCTGGTCCCTATTCCGGTGGATCATGTTCCGGTGGTCCCTATACCGGTGGATCGTGTTCCGGAGGTCCCTGTACCGGTGGATCGTGTTCCGGTGGTCTCTGTGCCGGTGGTCCCTGTGCCGGTGGTCCCTGTGCCGGTGATCCCTGTGCCGGTGGTCCCATTGCCGGCGGACCGTATGCCGGTGGCCCCTGTGCTGGTGGATCGTGTTCCGGTGGTCCCTGTGCCGGTGGATCGTGTTCCGGTGGTCCCTGTGCCGGTGGATCGTGTTCCGGTGGTCCCTGTGCCGGTGGATCGTGTTCCGGTGGTCCCTGTGCCGGTGGATCGTGTTCCGGTGGTCCCAGTTCCGGTGGATCGTGTTCCGGTGGTCCCATTTCCGGTGGATCGTGTTCCGGTGGTCCCAGTTCTGGTTGTCCCTATGCCGGTGGACTCTGTTCCAGTGGACGCCGCTGGGCAGGAGATGCCTCCCAGGCGTCCTGCTCTCACCGCGCCCCTGAGGCGTCCTGCTCTCACCGCGCCCCTGAGGCGTCCTGCTCTCACCGCGCCCCTGAGGCGTCCTGCTCTCACCGCGCCCCTGAGGCGTCCTGCTCTCACCGCGCCCCTGAGGCGTCCTGCTCTCACCGCGCCTCCCTGGCGCCCTGCTCTTCCCGCACTGCCCTGGCTGCCTGAACTCTATGGGCCGCCCCGGCCGCTTGAACTTGGTGGGCCTCCCGAACTCGGTGGGCCGCCCTGGCCATTCGAACTTTGTGGGCCACCATGGCCTCCTGAACTTTTTGTTTTCCTCGTTCCTCCCTTGTTTACCCCTCCCTTGTCTGTACCTTCTTTGTCTGTCCCTCCCGTGCCCCCCTGGTCTGTCCCTCCCTGGTCTGTCCCTCCCGTCCCTCCCTGGTCTGTCCCTCCCGTCCCTCCTTGGTCTGTCCCTCCCGTCCCTCCTTGGTCTGTCCCTCCCGTCCCTCCTTGGTCTGTCCCTCCCGTCCCTCCCTGCTCTGTCCCTCCCGTCCCGCCCGGGTCTGTCCCTCCCGTCCCTAGTGGAGCGTCTGGTAGCCGCTCCTTAAGGAGGGGGTAATGTCACATGCCTGTCCTGTCTTGTGTGCACTTGTGGGTTTTGTTATGTTGAGCATGTGCTCGTGTCCCTGTCAGTTCCCTCCCCGTTATCTGATTATTGGTTAATTTGCCCCACCTGTTCTCCCTCATTATCTGCCTTGTTTGTTCCCTTTATAATCTCCTTGTGTTCGTCAGTCTGTGTTGGATCCTTGTGTAATGTCTGCGTCTCCCGTCCTCCCCGTGATTCTGTTGGTTTGTTTAAGTTGATATTTTATTATTCTATTATGTGTTTTTCCCCCTCGTGGGTTTTGTTTTGAGTTTGTTTTATTTGTTATAAATAAATATATCATTTTCTGCACTTGAGTCCTCTCACCCTTTTCCCTTGTTTGTGACGTGACACTATGAGACAGTCGGGGGGACGTGGAGACATAGTCTGATAAAGTCAAGGGGGAAGAATGGGGAGAAGCCCATAGTGAGCCAAAAGCAACGGGAGAAAATATTTAAACAACGTGATTCAGCTTTCACTTTCTACAACTACTAGAAGACCTACAGCTGTCAGACAGGAGGCTCACGTCACATCTACATCCTCAAGCACAGTCTGAGCCTGCGCAGTTCGCTCAGCCATCAGGAAGTGAGTGCCCCTAGGTTGACTTCATTATTTCGCCGTTGACGTCAATGGGGTCGCTGTGTCCATTTCTTTTACTGTCTATGAGAATATCCTCTCCGAGCCCCTCCATAGCAGACAGCAAGCCAAATCTATGTACCACTTTCACTAAGATGGGCACACAAACTCGTGAAATGCCATATTGTCATGTGATTTTAAGGTGTCAGTTGTATCTCTTCTACTCTTTTCACATACTGTTTTTCACCTGCTTCACAGGGGAGTAAGTATATTCAGATAGACCCTTAGTGACTGATGTAAATACTACAATATTATCCTTTTAAAGGGATAGTTTAAAGTTACTCATCCTCAAGTGGTTTCAAACCTTTATGTTGTGATGTCAAGGAAATACAAAAGATATTAAAAAAATGTTGGTAACCACAATTTTGGTAACTAGATTTTCATTGTAAGGACAACAGAAACAACATTTCTTAAAATAGCTTCTTTTATGTTCCACAAAAGAAAGTCATGTTTTGGAACAACGCAAGGTGTGGCGGTGACTTTGTATGTTGCAGTGTTTGCAAACAGTGTTCACATTACCTTATGTGACACAAGCATGTGCCTCTAACCCGTTGTGGGGCGTGGGCCTGCAGAAACATCTGTGTCCAACAAGCCCCAGATGTGTCTGTTAAGAGAAGGGTCCGACTGTTTGTTAGGAGTGTGGATGCTTTTCATCCCTGGGTGGCATGTGGGTGCGAGTGTTATCTGCCTTAGCCAACCACAAGAAGTTCAGGGGGCTATGATTCAGGGATGTGTGTGTGTGTGTGTGTGTGTGTGTGTGTGTGTGTGTGTGTGTGTGTGTGTGTGTGTGTGTGTGTGTGTGTGTGTGTGTGTGTGTGTGTGTGTGTGTGTGTGTGTGTATCTGAATAAAGATGAAATAAAGAGAGTGCATAGAAAGGGGAGAAAGCAAAACGAGATATACATAGATTAAAAGCGAGAAATGAGAGAGGGAGATAAACAGAGGGTGTGGGGGAGACGGCAGTGGTAAGGTAGATCATGTGGAGTCAGCAGTGTGGAGCCTCAGTTTGGAAACCAGAGAAGCCCACCGCCCCTCCACTTCAGATTTATCATACTTTCACCCGGCAGACACTCTGACTACAATTACGAAGAACTGCAGATCTCTGACCTCTCATCACGTCAAAAATCAGGGGGGCTCAGAAATCAAATCCCCGGGGAGGTGTGACAGGACGGACATCAGTGGATTTCTATATACACAGGATCACACTATATTTTTCTCCAGAGATTTAAGCAATTCAAAATTTCTATTGTTTATTCACAGTTTAATTTTGTCAGGAAAAAAATATATTGTAAATAAAAAAATACAATATATATTCCAATGTTACTTTTAAGAAATATATATAGTGAACAACAACAACAAAAATCCTCATAAGTGTATAAAAGTCTTACCATCCATTCCACATCCAACATGTTTAAAACATTACCAATAAATGGCCAATCAATAAACATTCAAACTTTGCTAAGACATGTGCTGAATTCAGAACCGCATACTAGTATACTACTCTTACTCTTTCTACCATTAAAAGATTAAGTGAGAGTAGTGTGGGCAGAATTCACCAATAGGCTGCCATTTTTATATATGTGCCTATACTGCCATCTCCAGGCCACAATTATAAAGCACACAGACAATGTAAAATAATCTCTACATATATCTATCAAATGTTAAATTAAGACAGTTGCAGTATACATGCAGGTTTCCCACATTCTCCAATTAATTAATTTACTTTTCCAGTTTGTGATTTCAAGATAATTTAAGTATTTTTAAACGACTGTTCTCCTAAAGAGATTTTTCCATAACATTTATATTTTATTAATTTGGCAGACACTAAATTAGCAACTGAATTAGGAGCTGATCATATTAATAATGATCATTTCTATGACCTAATCATTTCCAGACCTGGAAAACAGAATTAGTATGTTTCTAATAACACAGAGGGCCTGTAAAACTGACAGAACAACTCAAAACAGCAGCCATTTATGATTTATAGCAATTTATTTTATTTATTTCATTAAAAAAACCTGGTTGTGTAAATAAATGAGGTGAACTGGTTTGTTTCAGTAGTAATAGTTCAGCATATTTTTCTATTGCGCATGTGCTGAACAATGTAGTTTCTGGGCCCTATCATACACTCGGGGCAATGGGTTGCCAGGTGTCACACAAGTGTTTTTTGCTAGTTTCCGCCTGACGCAGTAATCATTTTCACGTCCAGCAAATGATTTGCTGAAAATGGGCGTGTTGTTCTGAAAACGAGGTGTTTATTGTTGGCGCGCTGCTATTTTGAGGCAACTGAAAACTACTGCGCCATTACCAACAAAAACCTGGTCTATATCAAAAGCGCAGTATTTTTTGTGTTATTTAAAGTGCGCATTAGTAATATGCACCTATAGCCGGTGCATTCACTCTGCTAATTACACACACAGGGACACGCAGCAGCACACAGACATTTTTTAATATTAAAAATAAAACGATTTCTCACTCAAATTCTACCATGTATATAACAAATCAGCAATAGTGCAAAGGCAAATGGATTTTAAAGGGAATGAGAGATGAGACTCTGATGTAGCCTACCTTATACCACATTATGCCCAAAACACACCCATGACTCTTTAAGAGAGGTACAATTTTTTTACATTGTTAAACTAGCAAAAGTGAATTCAAATAGCCCATAAGTGCACCTGCTCCATGCACTTTAGACCACATGCTCAGATTGCTAAAAGAGCCCTCTGTGTATATGAGCACAAATATATGGGGCATAAGTACAAAAACTTAAATGTTTTATTAAGAAAAACCTGAATGATCTACCCAATTCTCCAAAAAAATCACTTTTTCAGAGTTAATCCTCCAAACAAAGTAAACACATCTATACCAATCAATTTGTTTCAATACATATTTTTGTATAGAATGTTTATCGCACAACACAGCAATTTTCTACTGCACCACACAGGACAGACGATTAATAAAAGATGAATGGCAGGTCAGAGCTTATTGACTGAATTGCTCACGACTCAGATCTTTGCAAATATAAAACCAGACTAGTCAAAACCTGCCACACTTAAAAGCAGAGATAACTTTAAAAAAGCTTTATGCCTAAACAGAACAAGAACGTATTGCACATCAGTCCAAACTTTAGATAATTACTGTACTTGTAAAGCAGCAATGTACTGATATTTCTTAAATATTAAATCTTTAAGTATTAAACTTCTGCAATTAATTCAGTACATACAATGAATGAATTCAGTATGACCTTGATTTTCAGTATTTAATCCTAAATTTCTTCAAAAGTGCTATTGCCAGTGATGATATCAATGTTATATTTGCATACTAAATTTGACTGGTCTTCTTTCTTACATCTATTTGCATACTGAATTGTAATTGCATATTTGCCCATTGCATATATTAAAGGAACTGTATGTAAGATATGTATTTCAATTCATCATAAAATGGCCCTGATATGTCACTAGACATTAAGAAATCCTGTTAATTTCAATACTTATATCACTGACAACAGTAGTCCGGCCAGGATATTGTCATTTAAAAGTGGTTTTTGCAGCCCTCAACTGAAGTTGACATGTTGTGTTTTGGCCTGAAGCTCCGCCCTCCACCTATCTACCAATCACGAGTCAGTAGTGTTTCAGCACCCAGGTTGCCAGATCTGCTCTAGTTGTCACAGCTGCAGCTACAAACGTTACAGCTGATCCTGCAGCCTATCTGGCAACCTCGAGTCAGGGGGAGGGGGAGAGGGGAAACACCGCTCTACAGTTATTTGAAAGTGATTGCAGTACCAGTTTTGGTCACAATCTTACATACACTTCCTTTAAACACTTATAGAAGCCTTTCACAGTTACTTATTGATTCTAGTTTGTGGACAAAACAGAACTAAAGCTTAAACCTAATCTTACTGTACCTTAAACTTTAATCCCATTTTGTTGCAACCTACTAATATTTATTTTAGGAAATGCAAAAAAAACGTTTTTTTGCTCATATTATTATTACATTATTATAATAAAATATATTTCCCTTTAGAAATATAGTTATGTGCCCTTTTATTGTGGCCTTCCCTAATGACCACATTGATGACTGAAAATACTAATAATAGACTTTTGGCTTGAACAGAGTGTTCTGTTGCACATGTGCTCAGATGTTTCCATTTCTTAGTTGATCCCCCTGTGTCTGTATGAGGAAAGTAAAGAAGCTCACAGGGGAATCGAGGTGAATGACTGAGGTATTTGATTTTAAGCTACAGGTGGGTCATCTGAAGCTTCAGTCCCATCTTCTGATAAGTGTCTGAGTGTCATTAGAATCCAACGGATGGACACACCTAAGGATTCTGGAGTGAGACACAGAGTCAGAATGAATCAGCATTAACTACACTGTAAAAAAAATATTTTAAAAATAAGTTACCTGGTTGCCTTAAATTTTGAATTGATTGAAATAAAAAATGTGAGTTAATTCAATGAAAATTTTTGAGAATCAACAATCCTTATTCAAATATTATTAAAAGATTGTGTAAGCATAGTTTCTATTTACTAAACCAATTTCCTTCATTGTATCAACTTACATTTTTTATTTCAATAAACTAAAAAATTTAAGGCAACCAGGTTAAACCAACTTTTTTTAAAGTTACTTTTTTTGAAGTTAAACCAACAATATTTTTTTAAAGTGTACACACTCTCATGTATAACAAACAATACAAGCAGCAGATGCAAAATGGGAAAGACGAAATGTAAGCCTTAGCTGGCATTGAGAAATGAGGAACAATATGTTCACGGAAGTACAGATTCATGTTCGTTCAAAGTTATGAATAACCTATTTCTATTGGTTCAACAAGTTGTTTTCCTGACCAGAAAGCATATCATATAATACAAAACTGAGCTTAATGTAAATCATGTGTATAAATGAAAGACATTGTGGTGGTCAGTAATATTACAAAAATACGCAGGAATGCACAGTATAGCGGTACAAATTTTTTATATATTGATATCGGCTGATATTGGAAATTCCCATATTTTTATGTTTAGATTATATTTGCCACCATCTAAAATTCACTAATAATTTAATAACGATGTCAAATGTAATCTTTAGCAAAATCTCTAAATAAAAATCGATTTAAAGCCGTTAAAGTACCCCTATTTTGTTTTGGAGGTTTCCTAAGGTTTCCTTAAAGGGATAGTTCACCCAAAAATTTAAATTCTGTCATCATTTACTCACCCTCAAGTTGTTCCAAACCTGCATGAAATTTTGGGACCCACTTTATATTAGGTGGCCTTAACTACTATGTACTAACATTTTAATTAATCATTTGATATAATGCACTTATTTTGTACATACATGTTTTTACATTGTACTTACATTTAAAAAAAATACCTGTATGTAATTACGTCTGTAATTAATTTCTGTAGTTACATTTGTAATTACACAGTTGGCACTTCCCTTACACCTAACCCTACCCTTAAACTGACCCACACCACCACACCTGTCCCTAACTCTACCCGTAAGTTTACGTGCATAATAAGATACGTTGGACATCACCTCATTTCTCAAAGAGTCTGAAAACGATTTGTTGAAAGATTTTCACAAACCTACTCTGCTCTGATTGGTCAGATGGCCCTGTTTGTTGATGTGATTGGTCTGACGCTTACAACGCGTATGATGGAATTCCAGCTCCAGAAGCTTTGTTCGTGCTTGATAAAGTTTTTACGAATGATTGCACTGCAACCAAACTCTTCCAGGCCTCAGCTACAAATTTTGCATACATTTTACATTTACCACAAACAGCTATATTACACACTGCATGAAAGGTAATATTTGAAAAAGCATAATAGTGGCACTTTGAAAAAAACTTTTTTTTTTTGATAAAATGACAGCATTATATAAAAGTGTGGAATTATAGTATCAAAGATTTATCAGCCCTAAAGTGAAAATAATTATTGGCTTATCGTTATTGGGTAGAATTTTTTACACGCTCTCATACCCAAAGTGCTATATAGTCAGCACTCATTTTAAAGTGGTGGCTTAAATGCACGGTTTAGACATTTTAAAGCATCAGTAACTGGTTATGTTTCAGTGCAGCTCTTACCCTAGTAGACTTAGGGGAATGAGACAGAGTCCAGCACTCAACAGGAAGACAAAACCAGGACACCATGCCACAGTGTCTGCATAGATTCTGCTGAAAACCGCAGCGGACACGTTACTGCTCAGGTTTTCCATAAAAGCCACACAGGCAAAGAGCACTCCTGAGGGTACACAAGGAAAAGTCTAACATGATTGTCTTTTCAAAGGAAAAATGCATACAGGGTAAAAGTACAAACCAAACTACTTTTAATTTACATTTCACATTAGGATTCTTAGATTTAACACTATTTTGAATAAATGCCTTTATGGTGCATAGTCACAGTCTCTTGAGCCAGACGAGCTCTTATGACCGACATCTAGCTGAATAAGGAGTTTTGCCTGGAACAGTGATTTTCAGAGAGCCACTTACCCTGCTCAGACTTTGAGACGACCTTTGACATCATCGAACGCAGGACGGGGAACGGCATGACAGCAAATATAGCAGGAATCCTCACTGTAAGCAAACATATCAATACTCACATTAACTAAACAAACAAGGCCTCCAAAATGACATATTTAAACGGCTACAAATGTACAGTTCATATTGACTTAATAATATGTACAGCTAATTTACCGAAAAAACAGGGTCCAACATGTAGAACAGATCATTGATAATATTAGATAATGAAATTCATTAACACTTTAGTATGGTTACCAGTGTAATTGTCTTCAGACAGTTATCAAAGAAGTTAATTGAGCAAACTTTATCTTGGTATTACTGTACATATAATAAATGCATAAAATGTGATAAGATATGTGAGGTTGCTATAACCCAGGAACAGCGTCTGTTTGTTCTTAATTCATTTTATAAATCATAATTAAAATTCATAATATCACACATGCAGTGCACATATATACCACTTTTATATTAAGAGCAAAATTGAGCTGTGAGATAGGACACACATATAAAGAATTTATTTTGACTGTGACGTCTTATAAAATGTATTAATTGTTGAAGGTTTAGTCAATCTCTCATTCCCCCTTCATTATTGTTTTATTGTTAACCTTACTTTAAAGAAGAAAAAAATGCAAGGCTTTTAAAAGATAGAGATTCTGGCCAGTTCAATAATTCAAAGATATTCATATTAAGGCCGATACTTTGAAAATTTGAAAGTATTTTGTAGTATATATATATATATATATATATATATATATATATATATATATATATATATATATATATATATATATATATATATATATATATATAGTGCTGTGAAAATCTATTAATCGCATCAAAAGTTTGTAAATACATAGTGTGTGTGTGTGTGTGTGTGTGTGTGTGTGTGTGTGTGTGTGTGTGTGTGTGTGTGTGTGTGTGTGTGTGTGTGTGTGTGTGTGTGTGTGTGTGTGTGTGTGTGTGTGTGTGTGTGTGTGTGTGTGAATGTTATTCATTGTTTGACAGCCCTAATATTTACATTTGCCATAATTAATTCATTTTATAAGATACCCTAAAACATTTTAGTGTAAGCGTGCATCCTCACCGAGGAACATCATAAGCGTAGTCTTTGCGAAAGCCGTCATCAACATGCTTATAAAGCTTGACAGCATCCCGATGAAGACGATGGCTTTGTTAGAGAGACAGAGGGAGAACAAGTACACACCAAGAAAACTAGTGATGAAAATGGAGGCGCCGGCCGCAGAGCCATAGCCGATGAGGATCTCGCTCCAGCACAGCGGCTCATTGAGTTCGTAAAGTGTGATTATGGACAGACCCCCGGTATTGACAAAAGATAAGGAGGAAAATGTGACAATCAGCAGCAAGAGAACCCATTTTGTTCGATTACTTCCTCCTGCAAACAAGTTGTAGATACCAAATGCTAGTTTCTGCAAGGCCCGACAACAAGCCGCATTCTCTGACCGGTCAATCACCCTGGTTTCTTCCAGAATGAAGATGGCGTATAGCAAGTTAACCATCTGAAATAGGGCTGAAGTAAAGAAAGGCCAGTTGAAACCGGACACATGCAGGAAGTATGCTGTGGAGATTGACGCCACACCTGCCAATAAACCAATCATCATGTCCACCACGGCCATGCGAAGGGTTTTCTGCTTGTCGTCCACGCATAAATCGGCTACGTAGGAGAAGCAGCCACCTAGCATGGTGCCGCTACCGCCAAAGAGGGCATTTACAAAAGAGGCGGCGATGAGAAGATAGAGGTTAAGCTCGAAGAAGGAGACCACCAGGAATGAAAGCGTGTAGATCAGAGACCCAATGAGGGGCATAATAATGGTGATCTTTCGCCCGCGCTGATCACTGTAGGCCACCAGGAGGAGGGTCACCATGAGACTGGGGATCATGGAAGACAAATCACTGTACATGGAGAACAGAGAAGCTGCTTTCTGCACCTCCTGAAAAAAAGAGAGCAAAAATAAATAAAACAGATGTGCATACAAAACTCGTGTGCATACTGTATCTTATGACATGTGATGCACTTCTTGGTCCAAATAAGAAAGAGGAAATGAAACACAGATGTTTCTGCTTAGGTATCAATGACCACAACTATACTACAACAGACAGTTATCTTAAACAACAGGTGGAACTCTAATTTAAGGGATATACTAAAATAATCAAGACTTTTTATTTTGTCATATTGGGCATGAATTATTGATTTGAGTTATTGGTTTACTTATTATTTAGGAATTTACTAACTTATTAGGGTTCTGTCTTGCTATGGGAAGAGACTGAACACCTGCACATTAAACATTGAACCGGTCTGTTAAACAGTGTTGCCATGGGTGAGAAATATTTGACTGATCGAGTTCAGCAATGACTTCACCAATCAGAATGAAGTATTCCATAGCAAAGAGCACAATTCATGCACAAAAGATAATGAACTTAAAATAACCGATTTTTTAGTTCTCGGCCTCATTTAAAAATGTCATATGATAACAATGGATAATAACAATAAATAATAACAAATCAAGGGGAATTTATTTCACATAAAGATAGCATACTTTTCAAATACAGCTCTGGAAAGAATTAAGAGAACACTTAGCATTGAAAAATCAATGTTAAATGGTCTCTTAATTTTTTCCAGAGTATATACATTTCACAAAAATACATTTATAATAGTTTTTTTTATTATTATTATAAAATAAAACCTGTGTTACCAGATCCAAGCATTAATCAAGTCTGGCAAGCCAAAAATAATTAGCAATTACTTGAATTACTTTTCTCTTTAAAAGGGTATAGGACTACTCTTAATTTTTCTGTAATTTAATTACAGTTACTAAATGCCCCCTAGACTATAAAACAACTCTACTTTAAAATTTGGCATCACAAATTAAAATTGTCATTGAAAACAAAAGCAGAACTGAAAAAGGAAACATTGGCATTGAAACATTTGCATTGAAAACAGTTGTATTGGCATTGAAACAAGTATTGGCAATGAAAAAATAAAATAATTAAAATCTTACAATCTTATTCTTTTATTGTATTGGGATTTATTTGTATTTTTCAATGACAATCTTCAGATTTTTTCTTCATGTCACTCTTTTTCAGTGACAGATTTTTTTTACAATGTCAGTTTTTTTCAACCGGACTTTTAGCCTTATTCGGTGCATATGCATGGTGACCAGTGTTTATATTTGACCCTGCATTAACCACAGTTAAGTTAGCCAACACGGCTAATATTAGTAATTTACATGTTCCAGTCGACGTCAGGAGAAAAAAAAACAGCATAACGGCCGTTAAAAGTTAAGCAAACCGGCCAGGTTGCACGTGAATAAACATGTAAATGGCAGATAAAAAAAAACAGACTTACTTGCGGCTTGGAAGTTCCCGGACATTTGTCATGCCAGAGGCTTCAGAGCTGACGACGAGTTCCAGTAAAGTGACGCTCGGCCTACTGCTTCAGTATACCTATATGCAAATGATATGCAAACTACGCTCTACTTACCCCTCCCCTCAGACCCCGCCCCTCTCCACGCCAAAACAGTGACAGAAAGTTGAAACTGAAAATCAGTGACATTGAAAAAAAACTGATATTGTAAAAAAAATCTGTCACTGAAAAAGAGTGACATGAAGAAAAAATCTGAAGATTGTCATTGAAAAATACAAATAAATCCCAATACAATAAAAGAATAAGATTGTAAGATTTTAATTATTTTATTTTTTCATTGCCAATACTTGTTTCAATGCCAATACAACTGTTTTCAATGCAAATGTTTCAATGCCAATGTTTCCTTTTTCAGTTCTGCTTTTGTTTTCAATGACAATTTTTATTTGTGATGCCAAATTTTAAAGTCACCATTCTGGCTCAACTATAGTGGAGTTAAGTAATGATAAATTAATGTCTAAAGTTAAAATGTATGTTTCAAATGAAACCTTGGTCCATTCAAAAATAACTAAAGAATTAAAGCACAGTTTGCGCATCCTTGTATTGTTCAACTGGTTGAGGTCGATATGGGATTAAGAAAATAATTATCAATAAATAATGCAATACTTTTTAGAGAAGGTAATTATTACATGTAATTATACTATAATTATGAAGATATAATTAGTAGCTATTAATTAATTACTTAGTGTAAATAAGTGTTATGCCTATTGTGAGCCTAATATAAAGAGGGCTTATATTTAAGTATATATATTTATTTTATCTTTGGGAAAAAAATGCCTAAAACTGTAAATAGTGGACATGACAAGACCAATTCGGATAATGCTATAAACTTTTTGTAGTGCTTACTTAGTTAGACACCTGTGTGGACCTGAAGGGGAATTAAACTAAAATATATTGGTTAAAAGCAACTGCTAACTATGAGAAAAGTTGAGTCTCCAGTTGATTTGAAAAGTTGCTATATAATTCAATGACATTCATTTTTAAGCGTGGCTTGAAGGAATAGTTCACCTTAAAATGAAAATTCTGTCATTACTCTCCCTCGACTTGTTCAAAACCTGTATGAGTTTCTTTCTTCTGCTGAACACAAAATAAGATGTTAAAGAATGTCGGTAACCAAATAGTTGATGTTTACAGTATTTTACAATGGAAATCAATGGGGAACATCAACTGTTTAGTTCTGAAAAAGTTGAGGGAGTGTAAATGATGACAGAATTTTCATTTTAGGGTGAACTAATTTAAGTATCCAAATTATGTCGTTGTCAGATTTTCATGCGACATATGAAAACCCTTACCTTTTGCTGGCTGGTGTGGTTGCTGCTGTTGGCGGCGCATCGGGAAGTGTCGTCGGACACTGGGTAAGATGAGTTTGTGATCTCCAGCCACAGTCTGCGATACACGTACTGAGACACGAGGGGATAAATCATGAAACTGGCAAAGGCGTAAATCGCGACGATCGGCTCAATTAAGTACAGCCTCTTCATAGTGTCGATGGTGTGCGCTGAAAAGCCAAGATGAACACAGACAAGTATCAGTCCAAATCATAGACCGTAAAAAAATATGGACGACTCGACATCATCCGTTTCCGCTTGGCAGATTTGAAGCTTTCAGGCGGCCTTGCACGGCGCGGACATCTTGGGACCGAGTCTGCGCAGTAGCGATTTCGGGACCGGAGTTGCGCAGTAGAGCGCAGGAAGTAGAGCAGGAAGTACAGTCGCGATATCAAAAGCCCGCCCACACTCTCGCAGATGCAGAACAATTAATAATGTTGGTGTGAAATAAACAGTTATGGAAATGTAGAAATTAAAGCTAAAGCTCTAATCTGCTCCCAAAAATTTCGAAAAAAGTCCGTTAGTGCCTCAGTGACAACTTCACTCAGAGAAGCCGTCAGTCTCAGCTGTCAATCATGACGTCACACCCCCGTTTTTATAGCATCAAATAACTAACTCAAAGTAAACTTATTTTTAAAACGAACACCTGAAATGAAATCATCGTGATGATAACTGCCTTCAGTGACATAAACTAACTTTGGGGAAACATTTTTGAAGTGTCATTTTATTATTTAGTTTGCCTCGCGTCCATTAGAAAACACAGAGGGGCGGCTATACTGGGACCGGTCACCGGGGGGCGATCGAGGCGCGAAAGCTTCAGTAAATGAGAGGGAGACTGCAGGCTTGGTCCAAATGATCAGACTAATTGTAGCCCAACATAATTGGTTCAACCTCTTAAACTGGTTAAATATCAAGCTCCTAGCATCATGACAGCTCAAATAAAACTGTCAACTGCTGAACAGCATGGACAGTGACCTGTCTAGTTTACTTACGGACAATGCAAACTGATTTAGGACGTGTATCTTCATTAAATAAATGCAACAGAAGTTCCTCTCTTCTGCTGAGACTCCTTTGAAAGCGTTGTGGCAGTTATGAAGTATATGAATTTTTTGTTTATGAAACATGACTTATCGCAATATTATGAAACGCCGGTTTCCTGCCCGTGATATTCTGATTGGTCAGTTGAATTTGGTTGGTGAAGCTGCCAATCACCCCCGAATGTGCGGATGAATTGTGAAAATGCGAGGGGCGTTTAAATGTGCATTTTTGTTTTGAACCTTTTGATACATTATAATTTAAAGTGCACTAACGACTGCTTCTGGGGGAACAAAAATTGTATATAATATAGTATTTTCAGAATGCTTTTGTAAGGTAATTAATTCACATAGCCTATTCATTTGTTTTTACAAATCAATTTCAAAGCATATGATTACAATTTTATTATATATTTATTCTGATTGAGAACCACTGCAATATAGTCAATTGTATTGTAAATGCTAGGTAGTAAATCATTGGCCTACATGTGATCTGATTTTGTAATAAGATTCCAAATAAGTAGGCTACTTGTTGTTAGATTAGCCTACTACATTAGGCTACACTCTAAAAACTTATACTATGATTTACTCAATTTTTTTGGTGAAATATTTTTACACTAAAAAATTGAGTACATTTTAAAGCAGTGAAATCAATTATAGACACCATATGAACTGAGTAAATGTAAGTAAAAAAAATTTAAGTAGATCTGAGTAATGGCATTTGTTACAAATTCAATTGAGTAGAAAAAATTTGGTAAAAAGCATTTAAAAACAATATTTATGACTAATATGAACTGTTTTTATTTATGAGTATTACTAACTTGTATAGTATAACTTTAATTTCCTCTAAACCTTTGTAAAATACTCCACAGTCCACACAAACACACTTATACATGACATGGCCTTACATGAGTACGTTACAGCAATAACGTTACAGCATATATTACTGTTTTGACATGTAGAGAATAACAGTTATTTTACAACATTTAAACTCATGTAACAAACATTTTAGAAGTAAAAATTAAACAGGTAAAAAAAAAAAAAAGTGTAATCAACCGGTCTGTTATCCCATTTCCACCGTATCAGCGCTGTTTCTCGAGCCTGAGATGGACGGACTTTGAACTCGAGACCTGTCCTGCGTTTCATTCGTAGCTGAAAGATGCTGCGAGGTGCCAGACTCCATAACCTGACAATAAACAAACAGTGCCCAGTTTTAATATAAGATTTTATCATCCAAATTCATTATATTCATTATCTTTAGGAAATAAAGTTGTGTGTTTTGAGCAACACAGCAGGCGTTTCAAAGACCAACGCCACACATTAACTTAAGGTGACTCACACTATCCCTGTATGTTGTTTTGAATTAAATAAAATGCCTTTTAGCACAGTAATGATTATATAGATTAAAACATTTTTTAAAAAAAAATAAAACATACAAACCTGAATTTCACAGAGGAAATGCCCCAATTCTGCTACGCTGAGAAGAAGAAACTGCTCTGGTGACTGAGGAGAATTCAAATATCCGCACTCACTCAACCGTCGAGCTGTCGTTGCGTCAGAGGGTGGGGGAGGGGTGCATTGTTTTAATCCAGTAAATTTACTCAATTTCTTCAATGTGTCTTAAATATTAATAATCTTGATTTTAATTAAGTAATATTTGTGGTTCTTGAAACAGATCGGTTTAATTCTCCATTCTCAAATATTTTGAAATAAATTTCACAAATGTATTAATATATTTAAAATAAATAATTGGTTATTTGAATACTAAATTATTTTAGTGAAAAATCTTAAATATAACTATACATTTTAGACAAAATAACTGTTGGATTTTTAGTCAATTATTTTGGTATGTTTAACTAAAACCATCAAGTAAATAATATTGAGAGATTTTATTAAGTTAATAAAGTTAATTATTACTGTGATATTTACTAAGCCACTGAATATTTTTTTAGAGTGTACATATAAAAAATACTCGTAATTATATAACAGTTACTTTTTTATTGATTACATGATTACATGTTATTGTAACAATGGCAGTTAAATATTCCTAATTTATCTGCTTTTTGTCATTTAAATTGTCATTTTCAAAAACAAAAAAATGAAGAAAAAAAACTCTGCTTTAATCCGCTCAGAAGGTCTTCCTGGGGCCTATACCATGAAGCCGGTTTAGCTGGCTAGCCAGATATGTTTAAGCTTAGTTTGTGCCAATCCTGGGTTTTAGGTACTGAAAGTAGCTCGGCTTTAATCAGTGTTCGTTGCCATGGTATCTTACGCTGCACGGCTAACCTGCTCCGGGGCAGGTTATGTTCTGGATTCGAGATCTCAGATTTAATGTGACCAATCAGCTGTGAGCAAATAAAAAATATAGATGACGTAACAAATTCCCAGAGTCTGTTGCAATGGCTTCACCTTTTCTACCAAATCCTGTGGACATCTCCGCGCAAATTGTTAGAAGAGCACTTCGTAGAGAAAGAGTTTTTAGGGACAGACAAAATCCTCTTGACTTTCCTGATACGTACTTATATGAAAGATACAGATTTTCCGCAGAAGGAATCTGTTATATTTGCGAACTTCTTGAGCCACACATTGCAAATGTGACTCGTCGAAGCCATGCCCTTACTGTACCGCAAATGGTATGTATTGCGTTGCGATTTTTTGCAAGTGGTACATACTTGTATGCGGTCGGTGATGCAGAGAACCTTGGGAAAAACACGGTTTGTCGAACCATTCTTGCACTGCAGGGGTACATAAATGGCTTCATTGTGTTCCCTAGACATTTATCGACCATGTCTATAAAAGAGGGCTTTTATAAAATTGCTGGTAAGATATTGATAGCGTGACATATGAACAATTTAACCGTTCACATGCAGGATCTTGCAGGATCAAATTTTTAAAGCAGATTTTATTTAGAGCACTTAAATATATTATACATTAGCTTAAGAATTAAATATAATTGTTTAAATCCTATAATAGGATTCCCTAGAGTCATAGGAGCAATAGACTGCACACATGTTGCAATCTCCACTGCTCTAGGAGAACATGAGGTTGATTATGTTAACAGAAAGTCCTTGTTCAGGTGAGAGGATTTTCCACTTGCATTGAGATTAACCTTTCACTGAATAATAACTTTAACAGGACAATGATTTAGTACATTTAATCTGCAGATGACTTGTGATCATGAATGCATGATCACAAGTTTGGATGCTAAATGGCCTGGCTCAGTGCATGACTCCCGTATTTTCTGTGAGTGTTGTGTCAGCGCTTTGAGGAAGGCAAGTTAAATTTGGTACAGTACAAGACACTCTGAAGTGTTCATTTTAGTTGTGACAAACTTACACAATTTTCCCCTTTTCTGTTCCATGACAGGGCTTTTTGATGGCCTGTTGGTAGGAGACAGGGGTTATGCATGCCAGAGGTTTTTGCTAACTCCCCATCCTGATCCTCACACAGGGCCACAAAACCGCTTCAATGTGGCCCTCAGTAAAACCAGGGTCAAGATCGAGATGACCTTTGGAATCCTAAAGGCACGTTTCAACTGCCTTCGGCGCTTAAGAGTGTCACCGGAGCAGGCATCACAGATAGTGGCTGCATGTGCCATTCTGCACACTATAGCCACCATCAGAAAGGAGCCAGTCCCACCACAAAACCAGCTTCTCCCCGATGAAATTGACCCCATCACACTTGACCACCCAGCTGGGGCAGCTGTCAGAGATGCAATCACAACACAATATTTTACTTACTAAAAGCACATTGACACTGTAGACTGGTCTCAAACTGTTTCATTGGTCTTGTGGCTAGTGTCACGGCCAGCTCACAAGCCGCGACAAAGGAGATGACACGTTGCTAAATGCACAAAGAAATAACATTTATTAAAGTAAGAGTAATAAAGTAACAGACAGGACCAAACGACAACAGAATAATAATGAAGACGCCGACGACCAAACTGGCACGAGGGGAGAGAGCGCGTGCCATGACCACTGAAGGGAGCTGCTTATAATTGCCGGCATCAGCTCTAGCACAGGTGTAGACCATCAGTGATCAGGATGCCACTCACGCCAACTCCAACCTATGAGAAAAGAAACAAAGGACAACCAAACCCACACAATATGACCCATACTGGGGCATAACACTAGGGAGGAAGAAAGAGCAAAAGAAAGTTCACTTAAATTAATAAATATTCATAGAATGTTTATACTAAAGTGTTACTTGGTTAAATAAGGTCACATACTGAGATCTGTTTTTCCAGCTGTTTGATCTCCAATTTAATTTTTTTAATTTGGAGCCTTCTCAGCTCACAGTCCAGCTCCTTTAGGGAACAGTCTAGTTCTAGACTCCTTTTGTAAAGGCCCCTGACAGAGTCTGTTTCCACCTGAAACATAATTCCACCACAAACAATTTAAAGTTTTCTGGAGGCCAAATAATTTTTTTTTTTTTTTAAAGTGGCATGACTATAGTGTATATAGTGATTTAACTGTAATTTATAGTGATTTAAAGTGATTTATAGTGACTGACTGTAATTTATGTCAATGGTTTAAAGCATTACTTTGTTCACATTCCTCCTGTAGCCCATTGAAGTAGAGGCCTCAGTTTCTAGGGCAGGTTGTGAAAAATCCTATAAAGATAAGTGTAAGGGACAGTCACTTATATATAACACATTCAAATGTGTCATTAAAAAAAAGTCCAGTGCATTCATCTCAGCAGCTGTTTCAGTACACACAGAGAGAGTGTCTTCATTTGCGTCACCCTAATAAATAAAAGTAGGCCAATGTAAAGCAACTGTTATAAAGCAGGCTATGTTCATGCATGGTGTTCTGTCTGCTGCATACTAACATCTGTGTGAGAGACTGCGTGCATGTGTGCAGGCTTCAACAGGGACACTGCATTGCCCTCTACCGCAGAACAAAGTTAGAAAAATTTGAAGTTAGAGTAATAAAATAAAATAAAGTAATGCATAGCACACCCAGTGTCACTTGCTTACAGGAGCCAGCACCAGGGTCAGATTGCACAGCATCTGTAATGCCATCCATAATAGGCCTTCCCTTATTATTACTTATAGCCAACTCCTCCGCCACAGTGTATTCTGGAAGAGGTGGCCCTCCCCCAGTTTTACGTAGTTCACACTTTTTTCTGTTTGCTGCAAACAAGTGTTTATGATAAAATGTTCGCAAAAATAATCAAAGGTTGTGGTATTGTGGTAAATACTCACCACTTTGAATTATATTTTTATATTTTGTCTTGATCAAGAACGTTTGGAGTTGGGGTTGCATCGAAAAGTCAATGAATATCATTTTTTTTTAGGATGCAATAGCCGATACATTGGCACATGTTGTGTGATATCTATCCATCTATTCTATACACACACAAACACACTTAATTTTAGTATTTAATTGGTTTTTTTAAATCAATAGTTGTAGCTGTTATGTGTGTGTGTGTGTATCTGAATAAAGATGAAATAAAGAGAGTGCATAGAAAGGGGAGAAAGCAAAACGAGATATACATAGATTAAAAGCAAGAAATGAGAGAGGGAGATAAACAGAGGGTGTGGGGGAGACAGCAGTCTGTGGTAAGGTAGATCATGTGGAGTCAGCAGTGTGGAGCCTCAGTTTGGAAACCAGAGAAGCCCACCGCCCCTCCACTTCAGATTTATCATACTTTCACCCGGCAGACACTCTGACTACAATTACGAAGAACTGCAGATCTCTGATCTCTCATCACGTCAAAAATCAGGGGGGCTCAGAAATCAAATCCCCGGGGAGGTGTGACAGGACGGACATCAGTGGATTTCTATATACACAGGATCACACTATATTTTTCTCCAGAGATTTAAGCAATTCAAAATTTCAATTGTTTATTCAGTTTAATTTTGTCAGGAAAAAAAAAATATTGTAAATAAAAAAATACAATATATATTCCAATGTTACTTTTAAAAAATATATATAGTGAACAACAACAACAAAAATCCTCATAAGTGTATAAAAGTCTTACCATCCATTCCACATCCAACATGTTTAAAACATTACCAATAAATGGCCAATCAATAAACATTCAAACTTTGCTAAGACATGTGCTGAATTCAGAACCGCATACTAGTATACTACTCTTACTCTTTCTACCATTAAAAGATTAAGTGAGAGTAGTGTGGGAATTCACCAATAGGCTGCCATTTTTATATATGTGCCTATACTGCCATCTCCAGGCCACAATTATAAAGCACACAGACAATGTAAAATAATCTCTACATATATCTATCAAATGTTAAATTAAGACAGTTGCAGTATACATGCAGGTTTCCCACATTCTCCAATTAATTAATTTACTTTTCCAGTTTGTGATTTCAAGATAATTTAAGTATTTTTAAACGACTGTTCTCCTAAAGAGATTTTTCCATAACATTTATATTTTATTAATTTGGCAGACACTAAATTAGCAACTGAATTAGGAGCTGATCATATTAATAATGATCATTTCTATGACCTAATCATTTCCAGACCTGGAAAACAGAATTAGTATGTTTCTAATAACACACCAGAGGGCCTGTAAAACTGACAGAACAACTCAAAACAGCAGCCATTTATGATTTATAGCAATTTATTTTATTTATTTCATTAAAAAAAACCTGGTTGTGTAAATAAATGAGGTGTAACTGGTTTGTTTCAGTAGTAATAGTTCAGCATATTTTTCTATTGCGCATGTGCTGAACAATGTAGTTTCTGGGCCCTATCATACACCCGGGGCAATGCGATGCCAGGTGTCACACAAGTGTTTTTTGCAAGTTTCCGCCCGACGCAGTAATCATTTTCACGTCCAGCAAATGATTTGCTGAAAATGGGCGTGTTGTTCTGAAAATGAGGTGTTTATTGTTGGCGCGCTGCTATTTTGAGGCAACTGAAAACTACTGCGCCATTACCAACAAAAACCTGGTCTATATCAATAGCACAGTATTTTTTGTGTTATTTAAAGTGTGCATTAGTAATATGCACCTATAGGCGGTGCATACACTCTGCTAATTACACACACAGGGACACGCAGCAGCACACATACATTTTTTTAATATTAAAAATAAAATGATTTCTCACTCAAATTCCACCATGTAAATAACAAATCAGCAATAGTGCAAAGGCAAAATGGATTTTAAAGGGAATGAGAGATGAGACTCTGATGTAGCCTACTTTATACCACATTATGCCCAAAACACACCCATGACTCATTAAGAGACTAGGTACCATTTTTTTTTACATTGTTAAACTAGCAAAAGTGAATTCAAATAGCCCATAAGTGCACCTGCTCCATGCACTTTAGACCACATGCTCAGATTGCTAAAAGAGCCCTCTGTGTATATGAGCACAAATATATGGGGCATAAGTACAAAAACTTAAATGTTTTATTAAGAAAAACCTGAATGATCTACCCAATTCTCCAAAAAAAATCACTTTTTCAGAGTTAATCCTCCAAAAAAAGTAAACACATCTATACCAATCAATTTGTTTCAATACATATTTTTGTATAGAATGTTTATCACACAACACAGCAATTTTCTACTGCACCACACAGGACAGACGATTAATAAAAGATGAATGGCAGGTCAGAGCTTATTGACTGAATTGCTCACGACTCAGATCTTTGCAAATATAAAACCAGACTAGTCAAAACCTGCCACACTTAAAAGCAGAGATAACTTTAAAAAAGCTTTATGCCTAAACAGAACAAGAACGTATTGCACATCAGTCCAAACTTTAGATAATTACTGTACTTGTAAAGCAGCAATGTACTGATATTTCTTAAATATTAAATCTTTAAGTATTAAACTTCTGTAATGAATTCAGTACATACAATGAATGAATTCAGTATGACCTTGATTTTCAATATTTAATCCTAAATTTCTTCAAAAGTGCTATTGCCAGTGATGATATCAATGTTATATTTGCATACTAAATTTGACTGGTCTTCTTTCTTACATCTATTTGCATACTGAATTGTAATTGCATATTTGGCCATTGCATATATTCAAAGGAACTGTATGTAAGATATGTATTTCAATTAATCATAAAATGGCCCTGATATGTCACTAGACTTAAGAAATCCTGTTAATTTCAATACTTATATCACTGACAACAATAGTCCGACCAGGATATTGTCATTTAAAAGTTGTTTTTGCAGCCCTTAACTGATGTTGAAGTTGACATGTTGTGTTTTGGCCTGAAGCTCCGCCCTCCACCTATCTACCAATCATGAGTCAGTAGTGTTTCAGCACCCAGGTTGCCAGATCTGCTCTAGTTGTCACAGCTGCAGCTACAAACGTTACAGCTGATCCTGCAGCCTATCTGGCAACCTCGAGTCAGGGGGAGGGGGAAAGGGGATACACCGCTCTACAGTTATTTGAAAGTGATTGCAGTACCAGTTTTGGTCACAATCTTACATACACTTCCTTTAAACACTTATAGAAGCCTTTCACAGTTACTTATTGATTCTAGTTTGTGGACAAAACAGAACTAAAGCTTAAACCTAATCTTACTGTACCTTAAACTTTAATCCCATTTTGTTGCAACCTTGCAAGCTACTAATATTTATTTTAGGAAATGCAAATAAATATTTTTTGCTCATATTATTATTACATTATTATAATAAAATATATTTCCCTTTAGAAATATACTTATTAGGGCCGGGACTCGATTAAAAAAATTAATCTAATTAATTAGAGGCTTTGTAATTAATTAATCGAAATTAATCGCATTTTAATCGCATATAAATATTTTACCTGAGAACAATGAGAAGTAATTTTTCACATGTATTTTTAGTATACCATTGAATAATGACTGAATACATAAGCTTAATCAACAAAATATTGTTTATTTATTTCAGTCCAGCAGACCAGTGCAATGTTTGCCATTAAGTGTAGCAAAAGCATATTTGTGATATTTGAGGCTCGATGTGCTGCGGTGATACGCTAATTCCTTGTTGTATAGCAGGGGTGTCCAATCCTGCTCCTGGAGGGCCACTGTTCTGCTGAGTTTAGCTCTAACCCCAATTAAACACACCTGTACCAGCTCATTAAGGTCTTATTAGGCATACTAGAAACTTTAGCAGTGTATTGAGGCAAGCTGGAGCTAAACTCTGCAGGACGTCAGTGGCCCTCCAGGACCGACTTTGGATACCCCTGTTGTATAGCTTGCACACAACCATGCTCTTGTCGACGCTACCATCATTTCGTTTTTTAAAACTAAATTTCCCATCCACGGGGCCAAGCAAAGCGGTCTCATCAGCTTCTTCGTTCATGTTCACTATGGTTTGTTGTTTTCATGGTTGTTGTCGTGACTCATGAGCGCTAGTTGGTGTTCCAGTATAATCGGTCCGTCAAAACTCATTCATTGAAAAACGTTCCGCGGGGCAAAAATAAGTGCGATTAATTTTTTTTTTTTTTTGCGTAATTAATTAACGCGTTAAAGTCCCGTAGTTAATTAATCTTAATTAACGCGTTAAAGTCCCGGCCCTAATACTTATGTTCCCTTTAATTGTGGCCTTCCCTAATGACCACAATTAGCATATACTGCATTTCAGGAAAAAAAACATATGACTGAAAATACTAATAATAGACTTTTGGCTTGAACAGAGTGTTCTGTTGCACATGTGCTCAGATGTTTTCATTTCTTAGTTGATCCCCCTGTGTCTGTATGAGGAAAGTAAAGAAGCTCACAGGGGAATCGAGGTGAATGACTGAGGTATTTGATTTTAAGCTACAGGTGGGTCATCTGAAGCTTCAGTCCCATCTTCTGATAAGAGTGTCTGAGTGTCATTAGAATCCAACGGATGGACACACCTAAGGATTCTGGAGTGAGACACAGAGTCAGAATGAATCAGCATTAACTACAATGTAAAAAAATATTTTTAAAATAAGTTACCTGGTTGCCTTAAAATTTTGAATTCATTGAAATTAAAAATTTGAGTTAATACAATGAACATTTTTGAGAATCAACAATCTTTATTCAAATATTATTAAACGATTTTGTAAGCATATTGGGTAACTGGATGTTTTATTTGTGATGATGCAGTGAAACATGCCAAATTATACTATTCATTTATGCTATTTATATGATTTATCACATTTTTTATGTGGTTCTGATCCAATACATTTTGAGTTTCTATTTATTAAACCAATTTTCTTCATTGTATCAACTTAAATGTTTTATTTCAATAAACTAAAAAATTTAAGGCAACCAGGTTACTTACTTTTTTTAAGTTAAACCAACAATATTTTTTACAGTGTACACACTCTCATGTATAACAAACAATACAAGCAGCAGATGCAAAATGGGAAAGAGGAAATGTAAGCCTTAGTTGGCATTGAGAAATGAGGAACTATAGCCTATGTTCACGGAAGTACAGATTCATGTTCGTTCAAAGTTATGAATAACCTATTTCTATTGGTTCAACAATTGTTTTCCTGACCAGAAAGCATATCATATAATACAAAAATGAGCTTAATGTAAATCACGTGTATAAATGAAAGACATTCTGGTGGTCAGTCATATTACAAAAATACGCAGGAATGCACAGTATAGCGGTACAAATTTTTTATATATTGATATCGGCTGAAATTGGAAATTCCCATATTTTTATGTTTAGATTATATTTGCCACCATCTAAAATTCTATAATAATTTAATAACGATGTCAAATGTAATCTTTAGCAAAATCTCAAAATAAAAATCGATTTAAAGCCGTTAAAGTACCCCTATTTTGTTTTGGAGGTTTCCTAAGGTTTCCTTAAAGGGATAGTTCACCCAAAAATTTAAATTCTGTCATCATTTACTCACCCTCAAGTTGTTTCAAACCTGCATGAAATATTGGGACCCACTTTATATTAGGTGGCCTTAACTACTATGTACTAACATTTTAATTAATCATTTGATACAATGCACTTATTTTGTACATACATGTTTTTACATTGTACTTACATTTAAAAAAAATACCTGTATGTAATTACGTCTGTAATTAATTTCTGTAGTTACATTTGTAATTACACAGTTGGCACTTCCCTTACACCTAACCCTACCCTTAAACTTACCCACACCACCACACCTGTCCCTAACTCTACCCGTAAGTTTACGTGCATAATAAGATACGTTGGACATCACCTCATTTCTCAAAGAGTCTGAAAACGATTTGTTGAAAGATTTTCACAAGCCTACTCTGCTCTGATTGGTCAGATGGCCCTGTTTGTTGATGTGATTGGTCTGACGCTTACAACGCGTATGATGGAATTCCAGCTCCAGAAGCTTTGTTCGTGCTTGATAAAGTTTTTATGAATGATTGCATCGCAACCAAACTCTTCCAGGCCTCAGCTACAAATTTTGCATACATTTTACATTTACCACAAACAGCTATATTACACACTGCATGAAAGGTAATATTTGAAAAAGAATAATAGTGGCACTTTAAAAAAAATATATATATATATATATATATATATATATATTTTTTTTTTTTTTTTTTTTTTTTTTTTTTTTTTTTGTTGAAAAAATGACAGAATTATATAAAAGTGTGGAATTTCAGTATCAAAGATTTATCAGCCCTAAAGTGAAAATAATTATTGGCTTATCGTTATTGGGTAGAATTTTTTACACGCTCTCATACCCAAAGTGCTATAGTCAGCACTCATTTTAAAGTGGTGGCTTAAATGCACGGTTTAGACATTTTAAAGCATCAGTAACTGGTTATGTTTCAGTGCAGCTCTTACCCTAGTAGACTTAGGGGAATGAGACAGAGTCCAGCACTCAACAGGAAGATAAAACCAGGACACCATGCCACAGTGTCTGCATAGATTCTGCTGAAAACCGCAGAGGACACGTTACTGCTCAGGTTTTCCATAAAAGCCACACAGGCAAAGAGCGCTCCTGAGGGTACACAAGGAAAAGTCTAACATGATTGTCTTTTCAAAGGAAAAATGCATGCAGGCTAAAAGTACAAACCAAACTATTTTTAATTTACATTTCACATTAGGATTCTTAGATTTAACACTATTTTGAATAAATGCCTTTATGGTGCATAGTCACAGTCTCTTGAGCCAGACAAGCTCTTATGACCAACATCTAGCGGAATAAGGAGTTTTGCCTGGAACAGTGATTTTCAGAGAGCCACTTACCCTGCTCAGACTTTGAGACGACCTTTGACATCATCGAACGCAGGACGGGGAACGGCATGATAGCAAACATAGCAGGAATCCTCACTGTAAGCAAACATATCAATACTCACATTAACTAAACAAACAAGGCCTCCAAAATGACATATTTAAACGGCTACAAATGTACAGTTCATATTGACTTAATAATATGTACAGCTAATTTACCAAAAAAACAGGGTCCAACATGTAGAACAGATCATTGATAATATTAGATAATGAAATTCATTAACACTTTAGTATGGTTACCAGTGTAGTTCAAAAAAGTTAATTGAGCAAACTTTATCTTGGTATTACTGTACATATAATAAATGCATAAAATGTGATAAGATATGTGTGGTTGCTATAACCCAGGAACAGCGTCTGTTTGTTCTTAATTCATTTTATAAATCATAATTAAAATTCATAATATCACACATGCAGTGCACATATATACCACTTTTATATTAAGAGCAAAATTGAGCTGTGAGATAGAACACACATATAAAGAATTTATTTTGACTGTGACGTCTTATAAAATGTATTAATTGTTGAAGGTTTAGTCAATCTCTCATTCCCCCTTCATTATTGTTTTATTGTTAACCTTACTTTAAAGAAGAAAAAATGCAAGGCTTTAAAAAGATAGAGATTCTGGCCAGTTCAATAATTCAAAGATATTCATATTAAGGCCGATACATAAAATAGATTTTAAAATTTGAAAGTATTTTGTGTAAATTAAACAAAAAACAAAACACAAAAATATTGGCATTAGCATGATGAAAAATTGATATTCACTTACTAAATAATTTGTGTTTTTTATTTAATAATTATTAGTTACTAAATTATTGTTTAGTGCTTTTCAGGGTGGGTTAAATAGGAATTTGATTATGGGAAAGTTAGTTAGTTGATTATTAGTGCTGTGAAAATCAATTAATTGCATCAAAAGTTTGTAAATACATAGTGTGTGTGTGTGTGTGTGTGTGTGTGTGTGTGTGTGTGTGTGTGTGTGTGTGTGTGTGTGTGTGTGTGTGTGTGTGTGTGTGTGTGTGTGTGTGTGTGTGTGTGTTTTGAATGTGATTAATTGTTTAAAAGCCCTAATATTTACATTTTCCATAATTCATCAATTTTATAAGATATCCTAAAACATTTTAGTGTAAGCGTGCATCCTCACCGAGAAACATCATAAGCGTAGTCTTTGCGAAAGCCGTCATCAACATGCTTATAAAGATTGACAGTATCCCGATGAAGACGATGGCTTTGTTAGGGAGACAGAGGGAGAACAAGTACACACCAAGAAAACTAGTGATGAAAATGGAGGTGCTGGCCGCAGAGCCATAGCCGATGAGGATCTCGCTCCAGCACAGCGGCTCATTGAGTTCGTAAAGTGTGATTATGGACAGACCCCCGGTATTGACAAAAGATAAGGAGGAAAATGTGACAATCAGCAGCAAGAGAACCCATTTTGTTCGACTACTTCCTCCTACAAACAAGTTGTAGATACCACATGCTAGTTTCTGCAAGGCCCGACAACAAGCCGCATTCTCTGACCGGTCAATCACCCTGGTTTCTTCCAGAATGAAGATGGCGTATAGCAAGTTAACCATCTGAAATAGGGCTGAAGTAAAGAAAGGCCAGTTGAAACCGGACGCATGCAGGAAGTATCCTGTGGAGATTGATGCCACACCTGCCAATAAACCAATCATCATGTCCACCACGGCCATGCGAAGGGTTTTCTGCTTGTCGTCCACGCATAAATCGGCTACGTAGGAGAAGCAGCCACCTAGCATGGTGCCGATACCGCCAAAGAGGGCACTTACAAAAGAGGCGGCGATGAGAAGATAGAGGTTAAGCTCGAAGAAGGAGACCGCCAGGAATGAAAGCGTGTAGATCAGAGACCCAATGAGGGGCATAATAATGGTGATCTTTCGCCCGCGCTGATCACTGTAGGCCACCAGGAGGAGGGTCACCATGAGACTGGGGATCATGGAAGACAAATCACTGTACATGGAGAACAGAGAAGCTGCTTTCTGCACCTCCTGAAAAAAAGAGAGCAAAAAATAAATAAAACAGATGTGCATACAAAACTCATGTGCATACTGTATCTTATGACATATGATGCAATTCCTGGTCCAAACAAGAAAGAGGAAATGAAAAAGCTTAGGTATCAATGACCACAACTATACTACAACAGACAGTTCTCTTAAACAACAGGTGGAACTCTAATTTAAGGGATATACTAAAATAATCAAGACTTTTTATTTCGTCATATTGGGCATGAATTATTGATTTGAGTTATTGGTTTACTTATTATTTAGGAATTTACTAACTTATTAGGGTTCTGTCTTACTATGGGAAGAGACTGAACACCTGCACATTAAACATTGAACCGGTCTGTTAAACAGTGTTGCCATGGGCGAGAAATATTTGACTGATCGAGTTCAGCAATGACTTCACCAATCAGAATGAAGTATTCCATAGCAAAGAGCACAATTCATGCACAAAAGATAATGAACTTAAAATAACCGATTTTTTAGTTCTCGGCCTCATTTAAAAATGTCATATGATAACAATGGATAATAACAATAAATAATAACAAATCAAGGGGAATTTATTTCACATAAAGATAGCATACTTTTCAAATACAGCTCTGGAAAGAATTAAGAGAACACTTATCATTGAAAAATCAATGTTAAATGGTCTCTTAATTTTTCCTGAGTATATACATTTCACAAAAATACATTTACAATAGTTTTTTATTATTATTATAAAATAAAACCTGTTACCAGATCCAAGCATTAATCAAGTCTGGCAAGCCAAAAATAATTAGCAATTACTTGAATTACTTTTCTCTTTAAAAAAGTATAGGACTACTCTTAATTTTTCTGTAATTTAATTACAGTTACTAAATGCCCCTTAGACTATAACACAACTCTACAAAACAACTATAGTGGAGTTAAGTAATGTTAAACTAATGTCTAAAGTTAAAATGTATGTTTCAAATGAAACCTTGGTCCATTCAAAAATAACTAAAGAATTAAAGCACAGTTTACGCATACTTGTATTGTTCAACTGGTTGAGGTCGATATAGGATTAAGAAAATAATTATCAATAAATAATTCAATAATTTTTAGAGAAGGTAATTAGTACATTTAATTATACTATAATTATGAAGATATAATTAGTAGCTATTAATTAATTACTTAGTGTAAATAAGTGTTATGCCTATTGTGAGCCTAATAATAATAGGGCTTATATATATATATAAATAAATAATAATTATTATTATTATTTATTTATTTTTATTTTTATTTTTTTTGTCTTTGGAAGAAAAAAAACTGTAAATAGTGGACATGACAAGACCAATTCGGATAATGCTATAAACTTTTTGTAGTGCTTACTTAGTTAGACACCTGTGTGGACCTGAAGGGGAATTAAACTAAAATATATTGGTTAAAAGCAACTGCTAACTATGAGAAAAGTTGAGTCTCCAGTTGATTTGAAAAGTTGCTATATAATTCAATGACATTCATTTTTAAGCGTGGCTTGAAGGAATAGTTCACCTTAAAATGAAAATCCTGTCATTACTCTCCCTCGACTTGTTCAAAACCTGTATGAGTTTCTTTCTTCTGCTGAACACAAAATAAGATATGTTAAAGAATGTCGGTAACCAAATAGTTGATGTTTACAGTATTTTACAATGGAAATCAATGGGGACCATCAACTGTTTGGTTCTGAAAAAGTTGAGAGAGTGTAAATGATGACAGAATTTTCATTTTAGGGTGAACTAATTTTAGTAAGTTATCCAAATGATGTCGTTGTCAGATTTTCATGCGACATATGAAAACCCTTACCTTTTGCTGGCTGGTGTGGTTGCTGGTGTTGGCGGCGCATCGGGAAGTGTCGTCGGACACTGGGTAAGATGAGTTTGTGATCTCCAGCCACAGTCTGCGATACACGTACTGAGACACGAGGGGATAAATCATAAAACTGGCAAAGGCGTAAATCGCGACGATCGGCTCAATTAAGTACAGCCTCTTCATAGTGTCGATGGTGTGCGCTGAAAAGCCAAGATGAACACAGACAAGTATCAGTCCAAATGATCAGACTAATTGTAGCCCAACATAATTGGTTCAACCTCTTAAACTGGTTAAATATCAACCTCCTAGCATCATGACAGCTCAAATAAAACTGTCAACTGCTGAACAGCATGGACAGTCACCTGTCTAGTTTACTTACGGACAATGCAAACTGATTTAGGACGTATATCTTCATTAAATAAATGCAACAGAAGTTCCTCTCTTCTGCTGAGACTCCTTTGAAAGCGTTGTGGCAGTTATGCAGTATTCTCTGTTTTGTTTATGAAACATGACTTATCGCAATATTATGAAACGCCGGTTTCCTGCCCGTGATATTCTGATTGGTCAGTTGAATTTAAAGACTCCAAGTCATTGGTTGGTGAAGCTGCCAATCACCCCGAATGGGCGGATGAATTGTGAAAATGCGTGTGCATTTTTGTCTTGAACCTTTTGATACATTATAATTTAAAGTGCACTAACGACTGCTTCTGGGGAAACAAAAATTGTATATAATATAATATTTTCAGAATGCTTTTGTAAGGTAATTAATTCACTTAGCCTATTCATTTGTTTTTACAAATCAATTTCAAAGCATATGTGCTTTGTGTGCTCAGTGCCTTTCAGGGAGTTATTTAACCATGCATGCATGCCTTTGGAGGGCTTTTGTCTTTCACATTAAACTGTATAAATTCCCATAATTTCATATTTACAGGCAAAGCAGGGATTCTCCAAATTTTTGTTAACTGAAATTTCTTTGACCTAATATAGGCTATTTACTTGAAGTCTGTCTATTAACCTTCTGAGATTTTAATTGGTATATTAGGTCAATAATACAATTAAGTTAATTATAAAAAAGTAGGCTATATAATTTAAAAATGTTAGGCCTATATTAAATATAATTAATTAAAATAATAAGTAAAATAATTAAGTGTGTGGTTCTCTGATGTCGGTTAATGGTCACATGACATAATAATAATAGTAATAATAATAATAATAATAATAATAATAATAATACATTTTATTTTTAATGCACTTTATATTAAACAAAATCTTAAAGTGCGACAGATTTAAAACAATCAACAACAACAACAAAATAAATAAATAAATAAAATAAATAAAAATTAAGAAGTTACAAATCAAATCAATCAAAAGCTCTGCTCAGCTCTGTGGGTTTTAAGACCATCTTTAAAAGCATCTACAGTCTGTGGGGTCCGCAAGTGGACATGGAGAGCATTCCTCAGACTGGGGGGCTGCTGAGCAGAAGATCTCCCATAGTAGGGAGTTTGGTCCTGGGAGTCCTGAGAAGACAAGTCGAAACAGAGCGGAGGTTACGTGTGGATGTTTGTGTGGTGAGGAGTTCCTTGAGATAGGTGGGTGCGTCACCATGAATGCACTGGTGGGTAAGGAAGGAGATCTTATACTCGATCAGCGAGACAGGAAGCCAGTGGAGTGATTTGAGGATGGGGGTAGTCAGGGGCGTGGCACCAAATTTTGGGCCCTGGGTACAAACCATCTTGCTGGGCCCCCGTACCATGTATGTGTATGTATAGAAAACTGACTTCTAAGGCCCCCCCCCCCCTGCCTCGGGCCCTGGTTACTCAGTACCCTTTATCCCCCCAGTCCCACGCCCCTGGGGGTAGTGTCATATTTGCGCACCCTGACAAGCCAAACCCACATCGAGATGTTTGGTCTGGAAATTCACCATTGACAGAGCTCAATCTGAGGGGCGGGATAAACGGTTGTCTTTCAAACCCCCTCTGCATGCAGTAGGATAGAGCTACAACCAACCAGAGCAATGTGAAGCGGAGCTCATTAATAGATTAAACTTTACTTTAATCGTATCCGGTCTGCAAAATTTAGAACACATCTTCCCTTTTTAAGAATGACTTCAGTGCGGTTCTTTGTTCTTTTCTCAGTGAAAAGCTTAACTCCAAGCCTTCCAGAGTCATGGTCAAAGCTGATACGAAAGACTCTGTGTTTACTAGTAGCACGCAAGCGCAACTCTGCCGTCATTATGTTAAGCCCCGCCCACCGACTCTATACACAATGTAATTGGCCTGACCAGAGTTTGGTTTTTACAGCTCAGAACTGTATTGAGAGTTGCTAGACGACACTCGCGGCAGATTAGATTTGCTGCCGCTAGGGTGCGTCTAGATGTCTAGGCTAGAGGATCCTAGCAGCGCTGTTCTGTACACTACAGCCTCTGGAGATTTTTGCCAGAGATGATGATAAGGAGCGCATTACAGTAGTCCAGCCTGCAGGAGACAAATGCGAAACAAATTAAATATATATATTTTTAGTAGTGTTAAAATTAAAATAATTTCTTTTAATTAAAATGTTATATGATTTAATTACTTAACAGCTATTCATTCAACTCAGGAACCCCTGCAATTCCGTTATGAACCCCAGTCTGGGAAACCCGTAATGTAGCTAATATTTAATACACTTCATGTTGTTGATAACAAAGAATATGATATATTTTCTTCCTCTTTCTATTTTTATATTGATATGGTACAAGGTAATATAGCCTACTCAAATCAACGTGATAAATGAGTTAGGTCCAAAAGTAGTCAGATTATTACCTGAAATAGGTTATGTAATGGATTTTCGTACAATTCTTGTCATGTAATTTGTAACCGATTACAATTTGTAACTAATCTACCCAGCCCTGGTGTATGGTAACATTGAGTAGGTGTAGCCTACATAATGGCAGGGGTCTACATGATGTGAAAAAATAAATCCATGTTTGTTGCTTTAATTAGTTTTAATCTGAAGAGGGCGCCTCGTGGCCTATAATCAGTCTATAATGGCTGATTCGGATAAAGTCCCGACCTACCTGTTATTTACCCAAGATGAGCATTTGATAGAGGCTGCAGCCTTCCAAAGAAGAGAAAAAGGCAGCCCAGAGCTATGACTTTCATTTTTTTTACATCACATGACACAAATGTGACCAATCAGCGGTCAGCTTGAGGCCCCGGAAACAGTTTGGGGCGTTACCACGGAACTCTAGTTATCCATTCTAGGTTGCGGTTGTATTTCTGTGTTAGAGAACTACCTGCCCCGTTAATCATTTTGTTTCTACCCATATACGATCACCACCATCCGGGGGAAGACAGACACAACTCTGACAGGTACACAAACCTCCTCTTAACCAAGTACCCTCATAAATGCATAATAAATACTGACATATTACATCTGTAGCTTTAACGTAGAAACGCACACATTACGGCGCGCTGTGATCAGTTAAATGTCAGTTTATATGGTTCCGAAACGCGATGGAGAGCTAGCCGGCTAACGTTAGCCGTCAGGGCTGTTCGTGATAAAGGCTTTTGGCGCTGTCAGTCTCTCTTATCTGTTGATTTTGACAGACCCAGAGCCAGCGGGAACTGAACTTCTTTATTCTAGTTATCACACGGATGATTATTATTGTCTCGTGCACTAACCTTCATCCTCACAATAAGACAGTGGCCCAAGGTTAGACAGTTTGTATGTGCATGAATAATAAACATGTTCTTAGATTTTTGGTTGCAAATCTGGATGTGTGTGGCGTGGCATTCTGACATTTCTGCATGGTTTGTTTCATTTGAGACGGACATTTTAGCTCGTCTCTTCGGCTTTGAAGGGATTTAGGTTCATGTTCCGTGCTGTCGTGTTGCTGAAATGACAGCACAACTTAACGTTGCATGTTTTTGTTAGTATCTTCCATATAATGCGCAACACAGCGTAGTCTTTATAGAAATCTTGTGTATTTTAGCAAGGAGAATAAAAGCACGAACTGTGCAATGCTCACTGTTTATTTTCTTCCCCCTAAATGAATGGTATATGCCAGGATGCTGTAATAAAACGCTATGAATTGTGTTTTCGTGGTTGCATGATGCGACATTTGAAGCATCTGCAGGCGGTTTGAGGGTTCGAATATGTTTTTAACAAACCCTGCGGTGTTTTCTTCATACGTTTTCAAAGTAAATGTATTTTTTTTTCTTATTCAGGGCTGAAACAGGTTGTGTCTAGCCATGGCATTCAGTAAAGGTTATCGTATTTATCATAAGCTGGATCCACCTCCATACAGTGTGATCGTGGAGACCAGAAATCGAGAGGAATGCCTGATGTTTGAGTCTGGAGCCGTTGCTGTACTGTGTAAGACACCCTTTATAATATTTACTTTTTATTTATTCATTTTAAATCTAAAAGTGTTAAACCATTTTTGTTATTGTTGTTGAAATATTGAAGACTTAAAGGGTTAGTTCAGCCAAAAATGAAAATTTTGTCATCAACGGAATGTCATTACGTCTGTTAGCTACTCATCCTCTTTCCTAACCCATAAGACGGAACTCAAATAAAACCCGAGAGCTCTCTGGCCCTTCCATAGACAGCAAGTCAACTTTTAAGGCCCAGAAAGGTAGTAAACCACTACAGTGGTTTAACCTTAATTGTATTAAGTGACAAGAATACTTTTTGTGCCAAAAAAACAAACAAAAATAACGACAGACTCTTATGCTGTTGACGTAGTGTGAACAGTGCAGAGCTTCCAGAATGCCAGCTTACTATTGGCCGACGCTGTTCACGTGAACACCACAACGCATGCGCACGAGTCGTTCTGCCGTAGAACTAGGAAGCGCTGCCCTGTTTACACTGTCTGACACATGCTAGAAGAAATTGTTGAATAAAGTCGTAATTTTGTTTGTTTTTTGCAAACAAAAAGTATTCTTGTCGCTTCATAAAATGGACTATCACATGGACTATTTTAAAAATGTCTTTACTACCTTTCTGGGCCTTTAAAATGATAAATAAATAGATGTCTATGGAGGGGTCCGAGAGCTCTCGGATTACATTAAAAATATCGTAATTTGTTTTAAGGAGATGAATGAAGGTCTTAAGGGTTTGGAAGGTGAGGGTGAGTAGCCTAATTAATGACAGCATTTACATTTTTGGGTGAACCATCCTTTAAAACTTTGATTTCCATTGATTCCCAGAATTTTTTAGATACAAGAGAAAAAGTGGCTGAAATAGTCTTTTGGACATAAAACTGTTTTTGAGTCTGTAAATCATTTGTAAATATGAGGTGGTTTTTAAGTAAATGTTTTGATGTTATCCATCCACAGCGGCGGCAGAGAAAGAGACCATCAAAACGGCATACACCAAGATGCTGGATGCTTATGGGATACTGGGAGTTCTTCGTCTTAACCTTGGTAAAGTTTCTCAGCTTTGTCATCACAACAAATAGAAATCCACCCTGTCGCCAGATTAAAAGAAAAAGCCCAGACTTTAGGAGATAAGTAGAGTGTAAATCTCACCAAAACACTACAATTCACAGCAAAACCAAGATTTATGGAAGGGAAATGCACAACATACTATCAAGCAGTTTTTACACAAATATAGTCACTAATTGCAGTGTAACTAACAGGTAATCTCTTAAAGTTCTCAGAAATATCTATTGACTGAGATTTTCTTAAAGAATACAACCTAGACATTGAGACTCATCCACCCCACCCCGGTATTCAACTAAGTTGCCGATACAAATGGGTCTGATTCTTAAAGTTTCACATTCTGTATAGAGTGGTGTGGGTATGACGTCACTTTGTAGGCCAACCAGCTGTTAGGCATCACACTGGTTACCTCAAGAAAAACCCAATAGGTTTTTCCCATAGGCTTTTGGAAAAAATAAGCTCTGTGATCAACAAAAGTTTATGATACTTGTACGTTTTGTCCATCAAGATAATTATCACAGATGAACACTTTTATGAATTTTGAAGCCTAAATGCAGTCGCCAGAAGTAAAAAGCTAAAGGAACTAAAACTAAGCTATAAACAAACTAGTGTCTGGTTCCACAAATTAAATGTCACCATCACCAAGCACGATTATAAGAGCACGATTATAAGCATAATGAGGCACTGAGTTGACCTGTTTGGAGTGATGACGTTTCATCTCCTTGAGAGCCTTAATTTCCATTAACCTCTTGTTAGCAACTGCCTTCAAGACAAGTAACAGCTTACAAAATCACAATAATTCTGATGAGTTTTATGTTGTAGAATAAAACATGATTGCATCTTGAGCTTGCGTTCACCACAGACCTTTTTTCAGCCATTTAACTAAAACCCCATTCAAAAAACCCATTGACTTCCGGACGAGGGAACCGGAAGTGCTAATTCTAACTCGTTTCTGCATTTTGGCCTACAAAGTGATGTCATACCTGCACCACTTTATATCTGAGTACTTGCCTGCGCTGAGTTCAGAACTGAACAAACTACAAACTGAACTCTGAATCCACTTCACTCTTCTTCCATAGGAGATTCTATGCTGCACAGCCTGGTGGTCGTAACAGGTTGCAGTTCAGTTGGAAAAGTCCAGGATTCAGAAGTGTTTCGGGTAACGGGTACAGACTTCGTCTCTCTGAAGAATGACCCCTCGGATGAGGACCGGATCGCTGATGTCAGGAAAATCTTAAACTCTGGGAACTTCTATTTTGCCTGGTCCTCCACTGGAGTGAGTCTGGACCTCAGCTTGAACGCACACCGCAGGATCAGAGAAGACACGTCTGACAATCGTTTTTTCTGGTGGGAAAAAGTCCTGTTGATTTTGTGTTTGTTTGATTTAGTTTATTTCTTTCATCTAATGTAAATTTATTTTTAGTGTTTCATGTGTGCAAAATATTTCCAGTTATTTAGAATGCTGAAGTAGACAAAAAAAGGTTATAATGGAAATGTAATTATTTAAAAAAAATGGCTTAACAGGAATCAGTCCCTCCATCTCCATCTCAAGCATTATGGGGTGAACTGTGATGATTGGCTGCTGAGGTTAATGTGCGGTGGTGTGGAGATCCGCACCATCTACGCTGGCCACAAACAGGCCAAAGCTTGCGTGATCTCTCGGCTCAGCTCGGAGAGAGCAGGCACACGTTTCAATGTCAGAGGCACGAATGACGACGGCCAGGTGGCCAACTTTGTGGAGACCGAGCAGGTAGGCTATGCAAACAATTTGAGTCACATGTGAATGACCTTTGAACTCAGTTCCTCAAGCCTCTTGTTGTCTTTGGTTATTTATTGCATTGGATTTTAAATACCTTTGCATTTTTAACTTTTAACACTGTATTAAATTATTTATTTATTTTTCTAATTCTGTGTTCCCTACAGGTTGTTTTCCTTGACGACAAAGTATCCTCCTTCATTCAAATCCGAGGGTCAATACCACTGTTCTGGGAGCAGCCAGGAATTCAGGTACAATGAAGCTTTGAATCAATATGACTCATGCTTGCATTCAAAGCACACTGAGGAAAAATATTTGCATTGCGGTCTACTGCACTGAGCTTGTTAGCGTTCCAAGACCCTGCTGAGTCATCATAACAAACTTATTTTCTTGTGTTTCCACTTCGTCACACATGACCAGTGCTGACCCCCTTTATTCATATTATCAGAAACACTCGTTTCAGGGGATTTTGTTGCAGCTGAATCAAAGTCGAGAGCCAAAAGGACTGCATGGGAACCAGCAGCTGGTACATCGAAGGTTTAGTTCTGTCTGGTGGATGATCTGTTCTGTACTGCAAAGAGTTTGTGCAATGTCAGTCGGTGAAAGTTGCACCTAAACCGAGATTCATTTTGGGGAAGGAGACAGATTTGAATAAATGTATTGCCTTCTTGCGAAATCGAGTTAAGATGCCAGGAAGCAAGTCTTAAAATGCCTGTATCTTTCCTCTGACATTGCATAGACGTTATCATGGCTGCTTTAAGTGGGAAGCTGGTGAGGTGACATTTCTTGAGCTGTTTTTTCAAAGCTTTGCACGGAACCTGAATGACCAGCGTTCGGTGTCATTTCAGGCCATAGTGGAATTGGTTGAGGGAGTACATTATCATCACTGTCTGCAAAGCTAAGACCAAAATAAAGGAAGTAGTATTGCCACAGGATACTCCCAGAAAGCTCAGGGTAATGTGAGCTCATCTATGCTGTCATTCCGAATGTATGAAATATTAATGGCAGGGACCTGCAGAGGCAACAAACAGAATTGGGTGGGACTCTCTTTGACAGAATCTAAAGCATAAATGTCCCACACCAGCTCTAAACCAGAGGTTTTCAGCCTATAAGGACACCAGTTGGAGATAAAAGGTGTCAAACTTGTACCTTTGCAGCTTGTCTGGTGCATTATCCTTAAAAAGGACATATTTGTACCTTTTTACCACAAAAAGGTTCATAGTAGTACATAATGGTATGCATTTCTAATATGCAAATTTTAGGAGGAAAAAGGAACAAATATTTCCTTTTTAAGGATACTGTCCCAGTGAAAAGCTGTTGTACCCCTAAAGATACAATTTAGACACTTTTTCTCTGTGTGTAGGGACCATTTCTTACATATGTATGGGGGGGGGGGGGGGGATAGCATAGTAATATATTTAAGTATATTACAAGTGTAAATACATTGAATTAAAATAGTTACTAATATTTAAGGATTTTTTTTAGACATTTTATACATTAATATTTTATTTAATATTAATATATACATACATTTAATATTTTCAGTGTTATTGTTAATTAAAAACTATTAAACAATTCCATAAGCTGAAAGAAAAACCTTATAAAAATATTAGATGAAAAACTTTCCATAGAAATATTAAGTTAGAGTACAAATACTAAATTTAAATAATATAAATTAAAGCTAAATAAAAAAACTTATATTGTTCAAATGAAAACTGAAAATGTAATTTTTTTTATAAAAGAAATAGTAAAAAAAATAACACTGTTTAAAATGATGGGGACACATATTTAACTTTAAATTGAACCGTTGCTTGTTTTAGCTTTAAGTTAACTTTAATTTAATTGGATTTTTGTTTTAACAAGTTTTAAAAAAATTCACAAAGATTATTTTGAGATCAAACAATAATTGACAGACTACCATTGTAGGCCACTTGTTGAAGACCCCTGGTGTCAAATATTGTAGTCACTCTAGTTAGAAGACACCATGAACCAATTGAATAGCAGGAAGAGACTATTATATTCAACGTTGTAACCTTATATGAGACTGCAGGAAATGAGAAGCCAGTCATAGCCTAGAGATGAAAAAGTCCTCCGTATTGCTTACCTATTGTGGTTGTAGGTGTGAAATGTGTAATGCATTACACTAAAAGATGTGAGAGCAGTTGGTCAAATGTCATTTAGATAGGAAACCATTATTAAAAGGCACTAGCCAACATTAGAAGCTCAAACTTCTTTCTAGAGCGCGATTCTAGAATTTCTAGGCAGGCAGGTTATAAAATTCATGCATTTCCTGGAATGATCAGTATCTCTGATAGATCTTCACACTTATTAAATCATAACTGATGGCTACACTTATTCTAGGCCAAATGTTTTTCATATCTTCAAATGCAGCTCGACACAGCAGGCAGGTCAGGCCTGTGTTGTCTTTCTCTCACAGTCTCTCTCATCTTCCTTCCCTCTGCCTCCGTAATTTCCTCTTGCACCAAATATGAAACCGTTCACAGTTCTTCCTTTTTTGTGTTTTCTTTCTTTTTCCACAAAGGTCGGATCCCACCGCGTTAAGCTGTCCCGTGGTTTCGAAGCTAATGCGCCTGCTTTTGAGAGGTAATTAAAGATTTTGGTGGTGCATGCTCCAGTATCCAGCTGTTCTAGCTCAAGCCTGAACAATAGTGCGTGATGAAAGCAATGCAGCAGACGTGCCGAGTGCGGGCACTGCTTAAATCAGTCCTTTTATTTACCACGGTTTTGGACGGGAATGTTCAACCGTGCCTAAGGATGTATTTTCAACTAGTCGATGTGCAATTAGGGTCCACCAGACCCCGATCAGATATGTTTTGTAGGCAGTGTGTACACACAGGACAGCTGGATGAAGTGCTACAGGGGGTCTCGAGGTGCAAAACTTTTTTAACATGACTTATTGCCATCTTAAAAAATGCTAACTGCTCATCACTGAATGCTGTATGCAAGCATAAGATGTCCAGCCCCCTTACTTGTCCTGAATAAACACATCTTATTACCCATTCTATAAAGTGAACCCAACTATAAAATAATACATTGACCATAAAAACTTTATAAAAAAAACTGCACATTAAGTTAGTACTATGTACTAACATTTACATTAAATTAGTAATCTATATTAAAGGGTTAGTTCACCCAAAAATGAACATTCTGTCATTAATTACTTACCCTAATGTCTTTCGACACCCGTAAGACCTCCGTTCATCTTCGGAACACAAATGAAGATATTTTTGTTGAAATCTGATGTGTTAGACAGGCTTTCATTGACACCAATGTCATGAATCATGGATCGATACACAGATTCATAACGATTCGACACTTTGTTTTGAAATTGGCCCATCACTATACAAGTCGTTATTTAGGGTTTTTTGTGCACACAAACTATTCTCATCGCTTCATAAAATGATTGTAGAGCCACTGTAGTGAGGTGGGCTTTGTAACGACGTCTTTAGTGCCTTTATGGGTCTTGAGAGGAAATGACATTGGTGTCAATGAAGGCCTGTCTGAGCCATCGGATTTCAACAGAAATATCTTCATTTGTGTTCTGAAGATGAACGGAGGTCTGACGGGTGTCTTACGGGTATTCATTTATCAACATAAAGCTGAAAATACTATTAATATTAGATGGAAAACTTTTTTTTCCAAAAAAACACAATTTTAACAAAAATGTAAAAGTTTAGCAATGTTAGGAATGTTGTTAATGCTACATTTGTTTTTTTTTAATAAAATCTTATATTTGTTTAAATTAGAAGTCTGAAAGAGGTCAGGATTTGTGAGGTGGGGCGGGTTAATAACGCCATGACCTTGTAAAGGTCACTAAAGGTGTCCTCCTTCATCATCAATAAAATCTCTTTGAATTGCTGATTAAAATGATAATATCTTATCCTGGATATGTGGGAGGATTTATTCTTATCCAGCCCTGGCGCCTCACGCTGAGCATGATGGATATTCTTTATTCATCATGAGTCACTGCTCTGTTCCCTGGAGTGCTGAGTCAGGTCGTGATGAGAGGAAGTGCATAGATGCAGACAACACTGTCGTGAGGCTTTCATTTCCCCTCCATCATGAATGAACTATTGATCACTTGTTTCAGTAGCTTCTTGTGTTTTAAAATCACCTTTGATTGATACATTTTTTAAGCATTGGCTGCTGGAGTAGATAAACATTTGTTGTTCCACTTCATTTCGATTAATGTGTACTAACCCTGTGTGATGTGTCCTGTCCAGACACTTTAGTGCTTTGAGGAGGCTGTATGGCAAACAGGTGATCATCAACCTGCTGGGTATGAAGGAGGGTGAACACATGCTCAGTAAAGCATTCCAGGTGATTGTTGTTTTGGAAATAATCCGGTTTGTCTTGCTGCAGTACTTTTATTTTAGATGTTTTTCAAAGTATGACTTAACTAAAGTGGTTGTTCCGCTTTCTTTACTGTTTAAAGCCTCTTTGTCTTCGCCCACAGAGTCACCTGAAAGCCTCGGAGCATGCACATGCTGTGAGAATGTTGAACTTTGACTATCATCAGATGGTTAAAGGTGGGAAGACTGACAAGCTCAACACTGTCCTGAAACCTCAGATCAGCAAGTTTCTGGAGGAATGTGCTTTCTTCTACTACTCAGGGGAGGGCGGCATTCAGAGGTGCGGTTATATCCCATCCTAACACTACTGGTTGAGAAAGAATATCATAGAATAGCAGAACATTTAGGTTTATTTAATGTTTTAATTTGTTGTGTATTTACTACTTGAAATAACTAGTGTAATAAGAATATATTTTAGTTTTTTTCAGCCAATGGAAGCTTTAAAGCAGAAATAAAATGATTTTATATATATATATATATATATATATATATATATATATATATATATATATATATATATATATATATATATATGCAATATATTGTCAAATCATTAAGAAATGTAAATAAAAAATAAAATATGAAATATGATACTTAAAATATGAAATATTTTATTTATTTACCTGCGTTTGGTGTGACCATTAACCAACATCAGAGAACTGTGAAAACTGCCAATGTGTTGTTAAATTACAAAAAGTATTTAAGTAAATATTATAAATTAAAAATAGCTGATTCAATTTTCTACCACAATTTTCACCGCAGATGTCAATCTGGAACCATTCGTTCCAATTGTCTGGACTGCTTGGACCGAACAAACAGTGTCCAGGCCTTCATTGCACTTGAGGTACATTTGTAACAGAGTAGTGTCCATTTACTACAACTTAAAGGGATCCCATGGTGTTGAGACTTGTATGGCTTAATATAACATAAATGATGTCTCTTACTGAATTATGTAGTAGAAAACCCATGAAAGATCTACGTTATTTTAAAAATCGATTTTATATTTGGACCATGGGCGGCGCCATTTTGTTTGCGTTCTAGGTTGATGACGTAGAGTGGTTGAACTCCTCAATCAGCTGGCATTACCCGTAGCTATTTTTACCACAACGCAACTCGAAAATTGTTTCAGAGTTAAACAAAACCAATGAATTCCTTTGTAATTATACTTAAAACACACTCAAACATACATGTGCACACAAACTCACCTACACAAGTCACAAACAGATCGGCGGGCGCGCACACGACAGGCTCTGTCTCAATCGAGATGTTGGGCTGCTCAGTCTCCACGACAGGGGCTGAATCTGAAATCGACCCTATACCCTTAAATAGGGCATTATTTGAAGGGACGGACATTTGTAGTGTTGTCCGACACCATAGTGGACATGTTCGAGTGCAGTCATTCAGTCTCACGTTCACCGCAATAACGAGTAAAGCCGATTTACACACAGCTGTCCGACTTCACGCACTCAAACATACATGTGCACACAAACTCTCTCTCTCTCACAGACTCACACCCCAACAGATCGGCGCGAACACAGCAACACACACACACACCAACAGATCGGCGCGAACACACACACAACCCAACAGATCGGCGCGAACACACACACACACACGCACGCACTGCGCGCGCATACATAACCCTCAATCTATTCCCTGTGTATATCCTGTTCAACACATCCTGTTCCCCAGATAGACTGTTGATAGTAGATTAACTATAATGCCTAATGTGACCAGCAGAGGGAAATATCTAGGTAGGACGATGGGATAAAGTAACGTGAGGAAGAGAGGCAGGATGTTTTGGTGATGATGCATGCGATTGAGACAGAGCAGTCAGGTGTGTGTGTGCGCGCCCGCCGATCTGTTTGTGACTTGTGTAGGTGAGTTTGTGTGCACATGTATGTTTGAGTGTGTTTTAAGTACAATTACAAAGCAATTCATTTGTTTTGTTTAACTCTGAAACAATTTTCGAGTTGCGTTGTGGTAAAAATAGCAACGGGTAACGCCAGCTGATTGAGGAGTTCAACCACTCTACGTCATCAACCTAGAACGCAAACAAAATGGCGCCGCCCATGGTCCAAATATAAAATCGATTTTTTAAATAACGTAGATCTTTCATGGGTTTTCTACCACATAATTCAGTAAGAGACATCATTTATGTTATATTAAGCCATACAAGTCTCAACACCATGGGATCCCTTTAAAACTATTGGAAGTGTTTTTGCTTGTCTTTTATTTATTATGTAATATGTCTCTTTTGTTCAGATGCTTCCAAGACAGTTGGAAGACATGGGTCTGACGGAGAAGCCTCAGCTGGTGGCGCGCTTTCAGGAGGTTTTCCGCTCTATGTGGTCCACCAATGGAGATTCTGTCAGCAAAATCTACGCAGGCACTGGCGCTCTGGATGGCAAGGCTAAGGTATGTGTCGGCTTGTAAGACGCATGCAAAGAATTAAGTTTAAAAGGCAAAAGAGAGCTGTTCTATGTGACCTTCGCCCCTTAAGTTTTGTATAAGTTAAGGTTGTCTTGACTCATGTGTCTGCTGTTTTTCCTTGCTTTCCTATGGCTGTTCCTCTTCCTGTTTGGTAAGTTAACTGTAGCTAGTTGTGTCGATTTAAGTTGTGATGCTGTATTTATATTGTCTTCTCTATTTTGTGCCGGTTCTGTTTAAAGGTGTTAAAAGAGAGAGATTACTGAAGCTGGCAATGCTGTCAACTTTAATTAGGTCTCTTTACAGACTGTAAACCGTAAAAGCCTGTAAACCTAGGCTAGGCCTCAAACCTCAGCTTCATCTAGCTAATCACATATGAAAAATATTATATAACAGAGCTCCAGATTCCCATTTGAGAGCAGTAGCGCCAGTGCCGCTAAATTCTACAGATGGAGGCACCATTTATTAATCATAAATGTAATTTAATCATAAAATTACTATTATTTTGCATTAATAAGTGCAGTAACTAAAAATATTGCATGCCTATATCTTGGAAAAGCACATTTGACAGTAAAGTACTGAGCTTGAATTGAGAAATACAGATAAAATTAGCTTTTGTATTAACAGTAACATGTAAAAACAAAAAAAAATTATATATATTGAATTGTATATATATATATATATATATATGTGGTCATCACATTAAAAATAACATTTAAATGGGATAATATTTAGAGCTTTACTGGAAAAAGTGTGAAGCACTTGAAGTCCTTGAAAAAAAGTGCTTGAATTGTGCAACATTTGCACTCTCAAAATGTTGTACAAACCCTAAAATGAATCATGTAAAAACATTCAACTATTTATGTCACCGTACCATGGTAACAGTTAGCATTACTACATTACAACATCCACGGTGAATGTTGGTCATTTGTAGAAAAGCCTTATGTAACTTTTTCATTCATGACAAATGTTTCTCAGCACTGTTTGATCTGATATCTATGGTTAATGACAGAGAATTATGCACTGAATTTAAATGCTTCCCAGTAGATCTTTTGCAGCGACGTTATCGATACTGTGGTAAATTCAAACGCTTTCTCGCTGAATCGCTCAGTGCTGCATAGTAACAGTGTCGCAAGATTCAGATCGGTCCACAAATTAACCTGTTCTGAGCTCGCTCTGTGCTGTCTAATGTTGGTCCGAGCTGATGAACTGTCTGTTCATTCTGCTTTCGTTTGCCATTTGATGTTTTTAATATGCAACAGAAATGGCAGCTCTTGTTAGTTGGGCAGCGTGGCTGTTTTAGGTTGTTTTGTTTCAGCCATTAACTGTTTTATATTAACTAGTTTGTTTGTTTGTTTGTTTTTTCCCTGTAGGGTGGAAAGCTAAAAGATGGCGCTCGCTCAGTCACCAGAACCATTCAGAACAACTTCTTTGACAGCTCTAAACAGGAAGCCATTGACATCCTGAGACTAGGCAGCACCCTCAACAGTGACCTGGCAGATAAAGCACGAGCCCTTCTGACAACCAGCAGCCTGTATGGTACGATTTAGAATACCACACTCCAGAATCAGAAATAAACCAGGGCTCTGGGTTTAAATAAAAAAAAGTTGTCATCATTTTCAAAGAAACTGTCATGGCCCTCAGAATATTTTGTTGTATGAATATCTCAACATGCAATATATCAAAAGAAAGAACAGAGCCTCTGCTTTTAAACAAAAAAGAAACAGTTTCATTCTAGCTTCATATGGTCTTTTACTTGAATATGGGTAAGTTTCATAAAAAAAGTAACATTTTAAAGGTGCCCTAGAATGAAAAATTGAATTAACCTTGCCATAGTGAAATAATAAGAGTTCAGTACATGGACATCACATACAGTGAGTCTCAAACACCATTGCCTCCTACTTCTTATGTAAATCTTGAAAAACGCTGCGGAAAAATAAATTAATCTCAACATAACACCAACTGTGATGCAATCGCTGGTATCCTTAATATGTATGGCCCCAACATTTGCATCTGTCCGAACATGTTCATTGTCAGGTGGAACTGACGGGGTGTCTAATGACAGCTAATATTATTTTGTATTACAAAATACAACTCTAGACACCTATGTCATACTACGTTAGTTTAGTTGCTTACAGATCGCTCACTCGATCCTTCTAGCCAACATCACCTTCTTCACCATATAAGTTAAAACGATAGTCATTTGACAAGGCTTCTATTCATTTTGTAAAAACGATATATATTTTTGAGAATTGAATTATGATGTTTTTGCATGCTTATATTTCAGAGTACATCATGGTCACTGCATAGCCTACATTGGGACTAACTTTATATTAACAAGCAATATCGTCGACGGAAAAATGTAGTCTAAAATGTAGTTAAAAAAATAAAAACTTGGGGGAAAAAAGCACTGGTTTTGGTTTTGTTACGGGGGAAAAGAAGAGCGTCCGAGTGTTTGTTCTTGCGGTTGCCAAATTTCAGTAATTTAAATTTCCCAATCAGAGCTTTTCTGTGAAAAAAACAGATATACTATCCGGTGTTTAACCTAAACATGTGCAATCTGGCAAATATATGCACGCAAGCTCTCTCTCTCTCTCTCTCTCTCTCTCTCTCTCTCTCTCTCTCTCTCTCTCTCTCTCTCTCTCTCTCTCTGTCTCTCTCTCTCTCTCTCTCTCTCTCTCTCTCTCTCTCTCTCTCTCTCTCTCTCTCTCTCTCTCACGCGGATGATCTGAAAACACCAACAAACAATAAGGCTGCATTTTAGCAATCCCCATTTAAGATGTTCTGCTTAAAGTGTCATTCAGTTGGTCTGTGTTCTGTGAATGTTGACAACTGTGATGACAACTGTGACAGAACTCACGGGCCACTTCGCTGAACAACTGAACTACTGTGTGCTGTGAGCTGTTGAAATAAGCCAATCAGAGCAGAGCTCAACATTAATATTCATGACTCTTCCAAATAAGGCAAAAACAGAGCATTACATCCTAGGGACAATATATAGGGTTTTAAATGGCCTTTATTTTTGCCCTTAAATAAGCCACATACCGTCTATGTAGATATTGGACAACAATTCAACATATTGTTTCAACTCATTCTAGGGCACCTTTAAGCAAAAAGCTGAGAAAATCCCATTTTTGTCAAAGTCTACATGCTGATTGGATTCAGAACGATGATCAAAATGTAGATGGATTAGATAGAGGATCCATCAACATTCAACATTCACCAGCAGCCATATCACCCTGTAGCCCAAGACTGGTTTCCCACTGAAGCTAAGCAGGGCTGAGCCTGGTCAGTACCTGGATGGGAGACCAACTGGGAAAACCAGGTAGCTGCTGGTAGAGGTGTTAGTGAGGCCAGCAGGGGGCGCTCACCCTGTGGTCTGTGTGGGTTTTAACACCCCAGTATAGTGATGGGGACACTATACTGTCAAAAGAGCACCGTCTTTCGGATGAGACGTTAAACCGAGGTCCTGACTCTCTGTGGTCGTTAAAAATCCCAGGATGTCTTTCGGAAAAAGAGTAGGGGTGTAACCCCGGCATCCTGGCCAAATTTGCCCATTGGCCCCTGTCCATCATGGCCTCCTAATAATCCCCATATCCTGATTGGCTTCATCACTCGGTCTCCTCTCCACCTTAAGCTGGTGTGTGGTGGGCGTTCTGGCGCAATATGGCTGCCGTCGCAACATCCAGGTGGATGCTGCACATTGGTGGTGGTTGAGGAGATTCCCCCCTTCTATGTAAAGCGCTTTGAGTGCCTTGAAAAGCGCTATATAAATTGAACGTATTATTATTATTATTATTATTATTATAACACCCCCAAAGCTTCACAGTCCTATAGCTATATCGTCCTGGGTCAACATTTCAACAGCATTTTTTATTTATATGCTTTTTAATGTTGAAGATCGCTTTATTTTACATATTCATTTCCTTATATATGCTATCGCTTGTTCTTGCTTCTTTTCCGCCTGTGTTTTGATCCAGAGATTTTGTACTCTTTCATGTGTCACGGCACCCTATACCATATAATAAATTCTGCCAATGGACAGAGTTAATCATTTTGGACATTTATTAAAATGATGAAGTGTCTATTGTACTAAATATGTTGTTCTTTATTATATTATAGTCATTTGATTTTTATAGGTAACAGCCATAATTGTTTAGATTTGAGAATTACTTAAATGATTGATACATTCAAATGATACCGTTTCAGCTTCAGGTGGTTTCTAACATGCTCTTCACTTTTGGTGTTTTGTGTTTGGGGTCATGCTTTATGGGATCTGTCTGCTGTAGTGGACTGATTTCAGCATGTGAATGTTGATCTTAATGAGTTTCCTAATGTTAGCGTGCTAATCTGCAGCTCCCGGCTGCTTTGGGTGTGAGATTAGGTCTGAACCAGATGACTAATGCTGTTATCTGTCTAACGGCTAACTGTTAACTGGTAACCTCTCTCTCTTCCCCCTCTCCCTTTTTTTCTTTCTTTTTCTCCTTAATGCTTACGATGTTAGTCTCTGAGCCCATTTTACAGTCAGGTACAGTATACACAAACCAGCCATAAATCCATAACTGTTTATGGTTCCATGTTTCATAAACTCAGTGTTTATTTTGGTGCCTCTCTGACACTGTGCTGGATGTTTTTCCTTTTAATCTTCCTTTTTAATTGCTTTGTAATCTTGTTTTAAATACAACATATAATTTTGTCCATCTTTCAAGGATAGAATTGAATCTGTCTGATCTGTCTCCATAGTGGTTTTGTCAATGTCATATGCTTTACCTTTTCTTTTGTGCACTCTGGCCATTAGTTCCATAGATATGATTTCATATCAACTTTAGTACTCATTAATCATTTTAATGTAGGTTTTTCTTTTTAATAAAGAATTTGTCTCCCTTACTGTTTTCAGCATCTCCCAGAGTGCTTCTGGGCATGTGTCAGAACCACTACAAGTACACCCAACCCAAGAAGATCAGAGTGTGTGTGGGTACATGGAACGTGAATGGGGGCAAGCAATTCCGCAGCATTGCGTTTCGTAACCACACGCTTAATGACTGGCTCCTGGATGCCCCAAAGAAAGCCGGTCATCCAGAATTCCAGGGTATGTGTTGATGCAAAGTCAATATAAATGATACTTTAAAATGAAATCATAGTTTTTGTTTGCTGTGTATTTAAAGAGGACCTATTATGCCCTTTTATAGTCTTGATTTTAGGATCTACTAGAATAGTTTTTCATGTTGAATGTTAAAAATACACACCTTATTTTTCACAAATTTTTCATTTTTGCTTCCTAGTTTGTCAGTAACGCTCTCTAGTTCCAGTCTTTGGAAAAGCACAATGTGCTCTGATTGGTTGGCTGGATCATTGTGTTGTGTTGTGACTGTGAAAAAAGTCTTTTATTTCCATTGTAGTAGAATTATACCTGTCAAGTATCCCGTTCTGGCCAGGAAAGTCTCGTAATTTACCCTTCTTTCCCGCCGTTCTCCCGTATTAGTATTTCCCTGTATATCCCGTATTTTAACGTGCGTTATTAAAAAATAGTAATACCGGAGGAAAAAAACAAAAACATTTACAATCTGAGCTCTGTAACTAGCCTAGCGATAACTGCCATCTGCAGTAGCCTACAGTAATAGGCCTACAGTACTGTCGCGAGGTTAGTGTGTGAGGTCGGATGAGGAGTGACAACGCGGGAAAAAAGCTAAAACAAAACAGAGACGGATGATGGACGTAACAATAGAGACGGAAGGCACTCCTGCCAAAAAAACAAAACCCTCGTGTACATACCGTGATCAATGGGACAGCAAATTAAATTTTCTGAAGAGGAGCGGGGTGAGGGACAATCATGCGTTTTGTAACTGCAGCAACTTCAGCATTTCACATCCATATCATGTGCGACAGCGGAAGATCTTTTAAAGTGACAGTAACCACTTATAATGACAGTGTAAAGAACAAAAGTAATTGCTCACTAAATATGCTCTGCTCTTGACTAAATAACTTCAGTACCTTTAATAAGGATTAATCTATATATAATTCATAATGTATGCAGTGCAAACTGATAACAATGTATATTTCCTACTTGTTAAGTTGTTATACAAGTAGGAAGAGCACAGGTACAAAATAAAAGTATTATTATTATGGGTCTATGTGAGGATTTATGTCACCCCCGACCCCGCCCACAACCCCATAGAAGGTTGAAAATGAGTAGAATTGAAAATGTCCTGAATTGAATTGAAAATGTCCTGGAAAATGATTGCTGAAAAAAAACTGGGACACCTGACATGGTGACAATGCACTTTTAACGCAACACCACCAGGCCTTGTCTCTTTTTTTGTGTATGCCTTGGGCGGGAATTATTTAAATAAGGAATATTGTGATTATATGTTTCCCTTTGGAGTGGACTTTGCGTTGCTCAAACAGCAACATTACACAATAAAGAAAGTTGAAATTATAAAAAAGCTTAATATGTCCTCTTTAATATCTGTCAGTTAAAGGGTTAGTTCACCCAAAAATGAAAATTCTCTCATTAATTACTTACCTTCATGTTTAAACCCATAAGGCCTCCATTCATCTTCGGAACACAAATTAAGATATTTTTGTTGAAATCCGATTTGTTGAAAAGGCTTTTACTGACACCAATGTCATTTCCTCTCTCAAGACCCATAAAGGCACTAAAGACGTTAAAAAGTCCATCTCACTAAAGTGGCTCTACAATCATTTTACGGAGCGACGAGAATAATTTTTTTGTGCGCAAAAACCCCCACTAATGTCTTATATAGTGATGGGCCGATTTCAAAACAGATTCTAACGTTATAAATCAATGTATCGATTCATGGTTGGGACATTGGTGTCAATAAAAGCCTTTCTGAGCCATCGGATTTCAACACAAATATATTCATTTGTGTTCCAAAGATGAACGGAGGACTTACGCAAGGGTAAGTAATTAATGACAGAATGTTCATTTTTGGTTGAACTAACCCTTTAAATGACTAGTGAAAATACTTTAGTGGCTTCTTATATTAGAGTCTCAGACTGTTTTATCGTGCAGATAGCAAATCCAACCCTGTGGACATCTTTGCCATTGGCTTTGAGGAAATGGTGGAGCTGAATGCTGGCAATATTGTCAGTGCAAGGTAAGAACTAACCTGACGTTAGAGATTTCAGCGTTCCCTGGTTGTAGTTACATAATAAGCAGAAGTTACATTTCCTGTCGCCAGTGGTTGTGATGTGCTATAATAATATCTTTCAATCTGTATTCTCTGTGATATCGTCATCCTTTCATTCCTGTGAGAGCTGTTTAACTTTTCTTTCTTCCCTGGCAGCACCACGAATCAGAAGCTGTGGGCTGCAGAACTGCAAAAGAACATCTCACGAGATCAAAGATACGTGCTGCTGGCCTCAGAGCAGCTGGTGGGTGTGTGTCTGTTCGTCTTCATACGCCCTCAGCATGCACCGTTCATCAGGTATTCTCACACACTTGTGCCGTAAAAGTGGATTTGATGGCTGGCAAATTAGTACGATCATTTCAAGTATTTAAGTGGGTTTAATGACTGCTCTGTTCTCATATTTTGTATTGTTTTGTTTTTTGTAATAGGGATGTTGCTGTTGATACAGTAAAGACTGGAATGGGCGGGGCCACTGGTAATAAAGGAGGCGTGGCTATTCGCATGCTCTTCCACACCACTAGCATCTGCTTCGTGTGCTCACATTTTGCCGCTGGCCAGTCACAGGTCAAAGAGAGGAACGATGACTACAATGAAATTGCACGCAAACTGTCCTTCCCTATGGTAATCCTTTATGATGGAAAACTGTGTTACTTCTGTCCAGGTTATGACCACCTCCTTTTTAAAATAATAATAATATTAGTAGTAGGGGAGTCAAAATGAATGCATGAACTCATTTTTCATCTTTTTTTTTTTCAGTTTAATGCGTTACAAATATTTAACACAATTAACGAAGCATCACGCTTTTATTCAAGCAAATGGTTTTAAACCATTCAAGCACACAAGGCACAAAAGTGTTTAAGACACAAAAGAGAACTAAGTGCAGTCTGTGAATCTCCTGTCTGCGATACACACCCACTTGCACACTCTTTCACACTTGAAAGGACAAAAACACACAAACGCATGCCAAAATGTTTGTGGAGTATCCTCGTGAGCACAGCCTTAAATTAATGTATAGAGTTGGGTAAAAATGGGTGTCAGATTTGTGTCATGTGCGTGACACTTCACTTGTTAAAGTGACAGCAGCCTAATAAACATGCTGCTGTCTGTCATGTTAATCGAAGAACAAAAGAACAAAATCCTTCACTTCTTTTCTTTTAAACAAATAACTGTTGTAGTTTTAATAAAAATGAATCTGTATTTAATTTATAAATTATGCAGTGAAGACCAAAGTGTTTGATAACTTTATTTAATATCAGAATTTTTCCTAACTGTCAGATAAAAATATTTAAAATGTACTGTCTTTTTGTTGTTTCAACATTCGTTTGGAGATCAAATGTGAAATTATTACAATGTAAAAATACAGTTAAAATACTTTAAATGTTAGGTGCGACGAATCTTGATTTATTACAGAAAAATGTGGGATTTAATTAGTTAATTTTTCTAATCAATATTTGTAGTAGTAGTTATCTTAAGTACATAATTGGCTGATTATAACAGTGACTACGTTTACATGGACAACAATACTCCGATATTAATCTGATTAAGACAATACTCTGATTAAGAGGCTACCATGTAGACAGCGATTTCTAATTACCTTAATCTGATTAAAGTCATAATCTAACTAAACATAAATCGGATTAAGACATGTGGAGTATGCCTAATTTAGTCGCATTATCAGAGACATGTACACACCTTAATCTAACTATTAATGTCATGTCGGAGATTTCACCGCATTTTGTGACAGGACACATAACGTTACGCACACCAGGGAAGTGCAGAGGGGAGGCTTTGTGGGTTGGAGCCTCTGCCCTTTTTGAAAATTAATCAAAAGTGCCCCTTTCAACAATCATCGATAATATTGTGGCCAATAAAACCGAATTGGAATTATACTTAATATAACAACGTGTACAAAACAGTAACAAATAGTGGAAAAGTCGCGTTTATCTTTTACGGATCTGTCAGTCTGAAAAGTCGTTGCCATAAACGTCGTTGCTATGGGCGCGGTGTGTGTTTTACTTGACTGTTCATTGTGAACACTGCGTCCTCTCTCTCTATTTTTTGTTGTTGTTGTAATTATTATGCTCATTGTAAAAGTAAAATACAATAAGTTTGTATCTGTAATCGCAAACCAGGTGGGTCATTCAGTGAACGCCCGTGGCTCGACGGCAGGAAAAACAATCCAAAGAGTCATGATTTTTAAACCTTTTTCATAATTAATCAAAGCTATTATTCTAAATGTAGGCTGTCAATAAGGAGGAAAGAGGGGCAGTGTCTCTTCAAAAAAAAAAAAAAAAGAGGCAATACATATTACAAAAATAAATCAACGTAAATGTAGATATAAAACATTTAATTATAAAAACGCATGTTTTGTTATACTTCTTAATGTAAAGTAACACTGTCCAACAGCGACACCCGCAGGTGAAGTTAGCGGGTTTACTGAGCCCATAAAATTAACAGACCTGCCAAAGTCACGCTATGATTGGATGTTGGAGAACATAGCGTGGCATGGGGACGTAATGACGTGCCATAATCGATCTATGTTCTAGCACATGTAAAACGGGAACATGAACGGAGTAGTCTAAAAGCAACTCATGTAAACACCTTAATCAGAATATTGTCTTATTTAGAATAAGGTCAATAATTAGATTACTGCTGTCCATGTAAACGTAGTCAGTGTTAAATAACTGTTAATATTAGTAATATTATTAAATGCATAATAATAATACATATTAATTTATTATTTATATTTATTCTTAAATAATATTATATAATATGTATCATTTAATAAATGCTAAAAATATAGTAGAATTATTTAATTATGAATATTTAATTTTTTTAGGGTCGTCTCCTTTACTCCCATGATTATGTGTTCTGGTGTGGAGATTTCAATTACCGAATAAATATCCCTAATGAAGAGGTGAAGGAGCTGATCAGACAGCAGAACTGGGATGCACTGATCGCTGGAGATCAACTGGTGGAGCAGAAGACTGCTGGACAGGTAGTTTAGGAAAAACAGTTATATTAGAAAACCTTTTTTTCCTTACTATTCTTAAAAAAATGTTTCATTCATATTCCAGGTTTTTAAAGGTTTTATTGAAGGGAAGCTGGATTTTGCCCCCACTTACAAATATGACCTGTTCTCGGAGGACTACGACACCAGTGAGAAGTGCCGCACACCGGCCTGGACTGACCGTGTGCTGTGGAAGAGAAGAAAGTGGAACTTTGATAAAACTGGTGAGGATCATATTAAAAATAATTTGTGACCCATGCTGGTAAAATGCATCACAATAAGCAATTTTTAAACGATTAGTTATTTTACCTTTCAAAATGATTTGATTTAATCGGACAAACAATTACTGAGCTGCACCTGTTTGATGTCAATAGAGTCAGCAAGTCAATTTTGAGAATAATCGAGTTTTCTAAAGGTCCCCAAACAAAATCACCTAGCAACCATACCTTAAAATCCCTGGTAATAATGCCAAATTTCACACACACGAAGTCAAAACCAAATATATATAGGGATTTTTTTTCCATGATACAACAATTATTTGATTAAAATTAACTCTTTCCCCGGCAGCGTTTATTAAAAAAGATGCCAGAGCCACCTCCAGGGTTTTTGACAATTTTCAAAAAATCGAATAGCCCATAGAATATTTTGTTTAATGAATATCTGAGCATGTCATATATCAAAATAAATAGTTGACCCTCTTCTTTTAAAAAGAAAAATGTTTTATTCTAACTTTATGCATTCCTTTTTCATCAACACTTGAATATGGGTAAGTTTAATTAAAAAAAAGCAACATTTTGAACAAAAAACTGAGAAAATCTAACTTTAGTGAAAGACTGTATCCAGATCAAATTTAGAATGCTTATCAAACACAGATGGAGTAGATCGAGTCCATCAACACCTCTAATGCTTGTACAGTCCTGTAGATCGATCCACATTTCATTCAGTAACATTAGATATTTTTGATTCATATGCTGTTTAATGATGATGATCACGTTATTTTTTATATTCATATGATTACATGCGATCGCTTGTTTTACTGCGTCTTCCTCGTGTGTGTTTTGATCAGGAGATTCAGTACTCATTCAGAAGATGTGTAATAGCGCCCCCTAGCGTCTGACAGTGAAAACACTGAAAATTCTGGTTTTGGCCTGGAAGCGTTTTCTAACAAATAATGGAAAATTCTGTGTTTGGCGGTAAAAGAGTTAATGAAACAGACAGGACCCTAAATAATGCTACACATCAGATGTTTTCCCCCCAACAGTTAATCAAACATTCACATAAGACATAACAGATGTTTGCGTGAATACTCACCAAGACTGTAGTAATGAAATTCTGTGTATTTTTCCAGAAATAAAATGCATAAATCTCTCGTCTCAGGGGAATATGAGGGGGGAAGCACAATCATTTGAATATACTCCAGGGTTTCTACTGATACAAAGCCATATGCTAATCGCTGAAGTAACCCTTTAAACAAAAAACTAATTTGAAACGCAGTATAAAACAGCTTGCACTGCTCTCGGAAGTTACAATTTTGACTAGATCTGCCTGTGTGTGTTTTACAGCAGAAGAATTGGAGTTAAATGTAGTAGGAGCCCCAGTGAATGAGGAAGACCAGTACCCATGGAGCCCTGGAGAGCTCAAGTACTATGGTAGAGCAGAGCTCAAAACCTCTGATCACAGGTGAGAGAGACAACTTTCAGGATTTACACTGGCAACATTCAGGTCTATCTTTGTCCTTATTGCCACAATGATCAGGATCAGATAGTTAAATCACATTGTGAACTATATAAGCTTTTGTGTTAGAGACCACAGTTCTATTGCCATTAACATTTGTCTCTGGAAAGGCCTGTGGTGGCCATCATCGACATGGACGTACTTGAGGTGGATCCAGAGGCCAGACATCAGGTGTATAAGGAGGTGATCGCCCTGCAGGGTCCACCCGATGGAACCATCCTCGTCTCTCTCTGTGCTTCTGGTCCTGATGACTTCTTTGATGATGCTTTAATCGACGAACTTTTGGACAAGTTTGCTAATTTTGGCGAGGTTATTCTTATCAGGCAAGAATATTTTTGCATATATAATTAAATTATATTTAATTGCTATTTAACTTGATTTAATTTATACACTTACAAAAAGTTAAAAAAAAAAAAAAAATTTAAAGGACAAGGAATGTGACAGCTAAGATATTTATAATTTTACAAAAGATTTTTGTTATAAATAAATTATATTCTTAAGAAAATTCTGTTAATCTACAAAAATATTAAAGGTGGGATGGTTTTGGGGCGGTTCGCCCATAAATGAAAATTCTGTCATAATTTACTCAATTTCATGTTGAAAGAGGAGATTTTAAAGAATGTCGGTAACCAGACAGTTGACAGTAACTTCCATAGTCAACTGTTTGATTGCCAACATTCTTCAAAATATCTACAACAGAAGAAAATAAACTCATACAGGTTTGAAACAACTTTAGGGTGAGTAAATGACAGAATTTAAATTTTTGGGGGAACTATTTCCTTGAAGCAGAAAAAACTGTTTTCAAAATTGATAATAATACGAAATGTCTCTCGAGTGCTAATATCAGCAGATTATTATGATTTCTGAAGGATCATGTGAAACTGAAGACTGAATTTAACTTTGCCATCAGAGTAATAAATAACATTTAAAAACGTATAGACGTAAAATATATATATAAATGAAATAAATGCAGCCTTGGTGAGCATGAGAATCTTTTTTCTAAAACAAAACTTGTTTCTTTTTTTTTTACTCTTACTGACCCCACACTTTTGAGCAATAATTATTTTTCCTGGACAGGTTTGTTGAAGAGAAAATGTGGGTGACATTTTTGGAGGGATACTCCGCACTGGCAGCTCTGTCTTTGAGTGCCTCTACTGTAAGTGAATTTACTGTACAATAAGTTTCATTATTTAATAAAAAATAAAATTGGCATGCATTATACTGTATCATAATACTGACAGTTAATCTAATTGTCCACATGCAGGTGAATGGAAAGACTATAGACATTCGTCTGAGGTGTCCTGGTTGGATAAAGAGTCTAGAGGAAGAAATGAGTGTGGAGAGAATCTGCGGCAGTATCCCAACGTCCACCAGCTCCACCCTATTGGCAGAAAACTCTGACATGGGAGAAGAGTATGATATGGAAGGTTTGGCATCTGTTTGGTTTACATGGTTCCAAAATGCAACTTGAACCTATGGAAATATGGGACAGTATGGAGTTTTTTATTGCTGTGTTGACAGGTGATGTGGACGAGGAGGTTGAGGATATTTTACCCCAGCACCTGCAGCCTGGAGCAGGCATGGATCTAGGATCGTCCCCCAACCCATCCCCACGCAGCAGCCCCTGCCCCTCTCCTACCCATGGAGAGCCTGCACCCCCCATCCGGCCCAGTAGAGCCCCCCCACGCACCGCTGGACCACCACAGGGTAGTGCTGATATTTTTATTTCTACTCATCATAGATGAAACCTTCTGCTTGAAACCTTTTACTATCTACTATTTTACTACATTTTATTTATACACTACAGTTCAGAATTAAATCATCAAAGAATAAAAATCATCAAAGTAAAACACTGGTAAAAATCATTGAAAAAAAAGCATCAAATCAGCATATTAAGGATCATGTGACTGAAGATTGGAGTAATTATGCTGAAAAATCAGCTTTGGCATCACAGAAATAAATGAGTGTTTGATAACTTTGTAAAATTTCTGTATATTGATTTATATATGAAGGCCACAGGAAAACTAGATGTATTAAAATTGGTTTATGTGAAGATTGTTTTAAGTTAAATTAAAATTACAAATTGTTGTTTTTTTAAGGCCTAATATTTGTTGGAAATTATAGCTTTGGATTATACTGTAATGTTCAATGTCTATCATTAATATTTAAAAAAAATCAGTATCAGTAAGCACTATCGCTGCAGGAGTCAGATTACATTTACTGTCATGAATGAGCTCTCGTGATGAGAGCTGAGGTAATCGCGACCACACTCGCGGCATACATTCACAACGCGTGTTCAGTCTGGCGCATTTTCAGTTCATGTCTTTGGAAGCTTACCTTTCATAGAAATTCATTTGAGAAGTTAAAACACTTACATTGCTCACCATAGCTCCGTTTCCATGAATGCCTGCAGCTGCGAGCTGAGCTGTGAGTGTGATCTCCCATCCCTCATGCGCGGGTTGAAAACATGCGGAAATGGCTCCCTCTGCTAGCTGTAGTCTTTAGCCTTTGGCCAAAAATTATTTTCTTTTTTTCCAGAAATAAAATGCATAAAACTCTTATCTCAGGGGAATATGAGGCGGGGAAGCACAATCATTTGAATATACTCCAGGGTTTCTACTGATACAAAGCAATATGCTAATCACTGAAGTAACCCTTTAAATCTAGAAAATTGCTCACTAATCTCCACATACACAAATTCCAGTAAAATAATTTTCCTTTGTTTTTACACTGCAAAAAGGAGGATTAAGCCCAGCATGCATTAGAAGGGAACTGGCAGGTAAAGAGTGCTGTTTGTAGAGGTGTTGCTGATGTGCTTCAGTGGTTCCTGAGCTCTTAGAGTGTGTCTAAATGAATGTATGTGTGTGTCTCAAGGCTTCAGTGTGGTTTGCAGTGCGATAAGAGGAGCTAAATACCTCAGGCTGTTGTTTTGGCGGCTCTGATAATGGGATGTTTTTTTGTGTTTTTTTTGCTCAGGTTCTCCGGTCGATGGTCAGCCAGCTGGAGTTTCTTCATTTCAGGGACTAGAGCCAAAGCGCCCCCCTCCTCCACGCCCCAATGCCCCACCGGCCCGGCCTGCCCCTCCACAGCGCCCACCACCACCCTCAGGTACAACTATGAATTCTTTGTCAATGTTAACACAGGCATGACAATTGTCTGATCTTTTCTCACCAGAAGTCAAAATCCAAATGACACAAATTACCTGGGATTGAAACACACAAACAAATGTGTTCACTACATTAAATACTAATTTGTCACTTGTTTTTTGATTTCATTCGCATTTTACAATGTTTCTAAAGGAGGTTCTACACCTGATAGGAGAGATTCAGCAGGTAATGCTGTACATAATGTTGTCAGTTGGTTAGTTGCACCTGATATTAGGTGGGCCTAGATATTAAAAGTGTCTGGCTAACTTTTTTGAATGTAATGCACGATGATGCAGTTTTGTGTTCTGTTTGGTAGCGTTTCAAAGGCTTTTCCTCAGCCACATTGTAATTTTAGCTTTTTGTGGATTTAAAAAAAACTCTTTGCACTCTAGAAACTGTATTTTTGTTCATGATGTAATTTTTTTTGGAAACGATTTTAATTTTCTTTCAAAGGCTTTGCTGAGCCTCTCAATCTAGACTTTGATCTGACTGATTATGAAGGTAATTTCTGAAAGAAATTTAGACTTGAGAAGATTCTTGCTGTGTTCGTCCTTGTGACCTCCTGGTCAGTTGAGACCTCCTGCACTTGCTAACTGAAATAGACTAATTTATGGGGGACAAGAGTGTTCAAGTCGACCATCTTGCCGGGAAGCAGTGCATGAAGTCTCAGTTGTTCCAATGATTTTGATTTAGTTTTCAAGTGTGAAGTGCTGGGTTGAATTATTAGGAAGAAGTAGCTTTTGTAGTTGAATAGAGAAATAAATAAATGATCTCTCCATTAGGTAAGGAGTCTTTTGGCTCAGATATATTTTCTCCCTAGCTGAAGGCTGTAACATGGTGCAAAACTAATTTTGAAATTTGTAATAACTTTTTCCCTCATGCTGACAAAAGGACAAAAAAGCCCAGCATTAGCACGTGCAGATGTAGCTGGTGAGTTCTTATCTCGCTCATCAAAACATCATACATCTGTAACTGACAGAAAATGACATTCGGGCCTTCATGCCATGACTGTAAGCCTCAGGCTAGTTTTAGCATGAAATTATAACACTTTATGTTTTTAATTTTGTATTATAGACTTGACTGGTAATTGAATTGGACAAGTTCAAAATATAGGTTTTCTGATATTTTCACAAACGTATTACTGAATGTTTGATTATGGCATCGGCTGTTTTTCAGGTCGAGGTCAAGCAACCGGATCAGCCACTGGAGGTGCCCCAAGGCCGGTGGGTGGGCTAAATGACATGAATATTATTAAAAGCAAAAAAATAAGATGTTTATCATGTTAAATATTATGATTTCTCTTTAGATCCCACCTCGAGCAGGAGTTATCAGTGTCCCTCCTCAGGCTAGACCCCCTCCTCCGGCTCATCCCGGGGCCCCCAGACCCATAGCAGAAGTGCATCCTGGGGCCCCTCGACCTGCACCTGATAATCACCCTGGAGCTCCAAGACCCACTCCTGAACCCCAAAGCAAGCCATCCGAGCTGCCTCTGGGTTTGTTAAACACTTCTATTAATTTTACTTTTATATTATAATTTGTATATATACATTTCTGTGCTGCCCTATTATGATTTCTTAAATATTACCTTTTCATGCATTGTGTCTGCAAAGTTTTAAACATCAGGGGGCATGACAAGTAAAATGATTGTTTTCTAGAAGAAAGAACCGATTCTGAACACTTCCTGTTACATATGTAACAATGTAACAAATTAGCATAATGCCAGCCTATGGTTTTCACTAGTTCCCAGTGAACAATATCTACTTTGGCCCGCCCTCAAACACTGTAATTGTAGCTGAGGCTTGGAGGAGTTTGGTATAAGTTGTTGATGTTGGCATTTCGAGAAGACACCGTTTTCTGTGGTGCATTGCGTGCACTTAAAAAGGATGTGGACTTGCACTGCAATTGATACGCCGATGCCATCGTTACTGTTCATACCACTGTATCAAGTGCTGAGGAAGCCTCCAGAGCTGAAATTCATGTATGGTAATAGGCATTCAGTTTCTGATACACACTGTAAGCAGTAGACCAATCACAACAGATTGAGCCATTTGACCAATCAGAGCAGAGTAGGCTCGCGAAAAGGAGAGGTGAATCTTCTAACTGTTTTTGGACCTTGGATGCATGTAAACCTTTAGAAACTTTAAAATTGCCTAATGGGGCACTTTAATTTGAAAGTTTTTAAAAATGTATATATAATTTTATATGATTATATTATATATGATTTATATAATTATTGATATATTTTATACAATCTTATATATATATATATAATATGTATGTGTGTGTTTCACCATTTTAACCAATTTTTAACCACTAACCCTGCGTTTCTGTCTTTCAGGTCCACCCCCTGCACTGCCAGGTCCCATGAGACCTCAGATGATATCACCCATGCAGCCTCAGTCTATGTCACCAGTGCAGCCTCCTGTCCAAGCCCAGCTTCCTCCACCAATGCTGCCCACTATGTCTGCCCCTATGATGCCTCAGCAGGCCACCCTAGCATCTGCTGCACCCGCTGCCACCCCTCAGCCTGGACTAGCATCTCCCAAGCCTCCACCCCGGAGCCGGTCCTCTCACACACTGCCACCTGAGTCTGCTCCTCCTCCTACAACCCAGGTTAGTCCTTTTGCGTAGATGTCAAGACACAAGCCCTATGTTTTATTGTGATGAAGAGCAACACTCTTCTAAAAAGGCAAGGACATACAAGATAAAAAAAATTACAAAAAAATTTGCACATCCTAAACCCAAGCTGGGCTCAGGTGCAAGACAAAAAAAGATAAACAATGAATAGTAAAGAAAAATTATGTCTGCGCATTGAAATTATAGCTCCAGTGAGTCTGCTGGGTCAGATATATTTTCTTCCTATCTGAAGGCTGTAACATGCTACAAAAAAATGTAGCTCTCAGGAGCTCAGTGAATTCAAGCATGGTAACATGATATATTGCCACCTGTAAGTCCATTTGTGAAATTTCCTCACTACTAAATATCTTATGGTCAACTGTTAGTGATATTATAACAAAGTGGAAGCAATTGGGAACAACAGCAACTCAGCCACAAAGTGATAGGCCACGTAAAATCAGAGCGGGGTCATCACATGCACCACATCGCAGACCTCAGAACTTTTTGTGGTCTTCAGATTAGCTCAAGAAAAGTGCGTTGAGAGCTGTGGAAATCCTTCCCAGGAGAGTTGAAGCTGTTATAGCTCAAATGGTGAGCCACCTCCATATTAAACCCTACAGATTAAGAATAGGATGTCATTAAAGTTCATGTGCATGTAAAGGCAGGCGTCTCAAAACTTTTGGCAATCTAGTCTATGAACAGTGCGATGTTTATACTGATCAGGTCTTCATTAGCCCCCATTGAACCAATGTGCCTGATGAAGACCTGATCGTTCGAAGCGTTGTGCTGTTTAAAAATAAAAAGTATATATTGTATGGAGCTGTAACTTCAGTGTGCGTACATAATTGTTTCTTTTCTAAGGACCCACGAGATCCCATCCTGGGGTCAATAACCTGCTCTATGGGCCTCTTCCTCTTTCTTTTTTACTTTTCTAGTAATAACGACTTTGTCCAGGTGGTTCTCATAGTCATGTTTCGCTCTTCTTGATGCATGTGTCTCTCTCTTTCACTAGCAGGAGCAATCCTCAGGTTGACAGGTACTGGATTAAGTAATTTCTAGTATTTACGTCTTCATGGCACCATAGCCTGTAGTCACGATGTATGGGGTGCTCATACATATAGGATCCTCCATGTTATAGTTGTTTATTCCCTTTCCATCTTTAATTTGACCTTATTTATTTTGAATATCAGAACATTATAATGTAAAACTTAACTTGAACCCCTTGATAATAATGTGTGTGTGTGTATATATATATATATATATATATATATATATATATATATATATATATATATATATATATATATAAACAAAGGACCTAGTTTTGAGGTTTATTAAGTTCAACAAGGGGTTCAAGGAAAGTGCCATCCAGTATTTGTTGTGGGTATTGTTTGTTTTTAATCTGTGATATCTGTTGTAGCTGTTTTCAGTGTTTCTTGGACAAGAAAAAGCAATTATATTAGTAAATAGCCTCACATTGGCTCTTGTAGACTTATCTATATGATTAGCACACTAATCATATTTTCTGGTGTTTGTTTTATAATAGACACTTTAATAAACTTTTAAATACATTTTTCAGTTTTTAATTTTTATTAAGTTGTCATTGCACCATTTATGTTGTAACTAAGTCATCATGATTATCAAAACTTGTTATAAACATTGTTTAAAATTAAAAGTCAACATGAAACAACATGAGTTTTCAACTAATTTTACGTCTGTAATAATGAAACAGGATATTTAAAGGTGCATTCAGTAATTTGGAGCTAATTTACTAAATTACTATGTAAATAACCTAAAATAAGTGTATAATTGTATTGCTACTATTTGAGGGAAATTTCTGAGTTATATTATTTAACTAAAAAAATGGTACAAATTTTACTGTTCTGGGTCATAAATGACCCCAACAGCCAAAGAGGGGCTATTATTTATTAGGAGGGGTAAATGAGATCTAAATAATCTAAAATACTTTTTCAGTGAAGTTAATGTTATGACATTTCATAAAACATAAAAATACACTCTTAATGCCCTTTTACACCGGAGGCGTAACGAAAAAGTGAATTTTGCATGCAAATATTTTGCGTCAAAACCATTCACATCAGCCGCGACACGAATTTGTGACGTTTCAGAGATCCAACATTCCAAAACATTCATGGCGACAGCTGAGAAAACACGGGCACTTCATCATTCAGTGAAGATGGGCTTTTAATTTTATTTAAAAGAACGAAAATAAGTTTTGGGTGCATCCAGTCTTAAAAGAACAGAGAGTCTGAAGGGGAGGATGCTGATCTTGTACAGAAGCTAAAACTTTATCATGGCCGGTTCTGCACTTACTTTCGAATGTCCGTGGGACAATTTAAGGAGCTCATCCAGAGACAGCAGCGCATCTGACGACGAGACAAACACACACTTCAGGGAAGGGAACCGATCATCCGGAGCAGCTGTTTCCACAGTCGTACTGATGGCAACACGTTCACTTTTCATAATCGCGGACACAAGGTTTAGAAAAAGAAAACAAATGTATTACTTAAAGGTTAAGTTATTGCTGTCTGATGCCTACAGTGGGTAAACACAGCTGCATCTGTACAGCTTTAACTAGTCCTACAGCCGTAATCCCCTGAGAAATGACATACCTGGCAAAGGTTAATGTTGATTGAATAGCTAGTGACATCAACTGGACATTTCGTCACCTTTGTTTCCATGTATTTCATTGGTTAAAAGTGTTTCAACACTGAATAAATATATTTTTGTCAGGTTAAATATTGATAGTTGGTCACTCAAACCCCTTTATCTAAACTTCTCTTCTTAACCGTCGGACTCGCACATTTTTTTACACTTTTTATCCGCATTTGTAGTTCTAATCGAATCCTCGTCCAACTCGCAGGGGGTTATGGGCAATATCAGCCGTTAGAGTGCGCATCGATCCGCACTTCGAATTCGGACCGGAAATAGTAAATCATCCGGGTATCTTTGGAATACTCTTTTCAACATACTACAATTTGGGACATACTAATTCTATTTTTTTTCCAACTTAAGGCACTTAGAGCGCTACTACAAAACCCTGAGGCGCAGCTGGCGGCTAAAACGCGAGGGTGCATAAACACTGTGCAAAATGCTCACTGCCAATAGAAAAAAAAATCACCATTAAAAAAAACAAAAGGAGGGTTAAAGAAGGCTACAAAAACAATTCCCAATATATACATTCAAATGTGATTTCATGTTGACTTTAAAACGTCAGTATGTACTAGCTTCTCATCACATCATAAGTTTGATTTATTTGTTTTTCTTTCCCCAGGCCAAAGACATGAATGGAGTCGAAAGAGAAGCACAATGGAAACTAGACCCCTTCAACATGCTTAACAACCAGTCCCTCTTCCAGAACGCATCGTTCTCCGCTTCTCTCCCTCGCTCCTCTTCCTCATCCACCCCCTCCCCCTCTTCTTCCTCTACGTTACCCAGCTCCCTCTCCCTATTCACATCTCCTGACACCAGCTACGCTCCATGTCTCCTTCCTCCACCCGTTACCTCTCGCAGCAAGTCCCAGGAGACCCTCCGTTCATCCCCCAATCCGTTCCTCGCAGACACCCAACCCAGACCCAACAGCACCAACCCTTTCACCGGCAACCTGCTGTCCTCCCCTCCCCGATCACTCACACCTGATTTCTACACCCAGTATCAGGCCCAAGCGGCCAAGCCTGGCCTGGACAGGGCCATGTCGGCTGTGGTTCACAGTTCCACTCTTCCACCATCTTTCTCCAGACAACAATCCTTAGTTCCTGCTACAGCAGCAGCCCCAACCAAACAGACCCAAAGGTGGGTCACCTTTGATGACGATTCAAACTTTTTCTCAAGAAATGCTCCATCCGCAGTTGGGACCGGGTCGCCTCTTATACCCGCAGCCTCATCTCTTCCCTTCCCACAACCACAGAGCAGCTTCCCCAGCTCAGGCTTTGACTTCCCTTCAAGAAAGGCTCCATCTGCATTTGGGATCGGCCAACCACTTATACCCGCAGCCTCATCGCTTCCCTTCCCACAACCCCAGAGCAGCTTCCCCAGCTCAGGTTTTGACATGGACAGCAACTGGACGTCGCTTCCCACCTCTTCGTTCCCCACGATCCCCCCTCCGATCCCAACCAGGACTAATACCAGCATCAAAAACACCCACATCCCTTCCATAAATGAATTTACAGAGAGATGATACAGCGGAGAACATGTGAAATATGGAGAAAATATTATTGTGTATCTATAAGTGTATGGTTTGTATAAAAGTGCGGTAGTGGAAGTGTTGACCAGTTCGTACGAAATAAATGAATCTGGCTTTTTCTTTTAGCCCAATACAGACAGGAAACCAAGAAGAAATTATGCGTATCAGTATGTTTTTTTTAAGATTTTAAAATAATGGGCAGAGATGCAAATGAACCTGCATATACATGCACACGCATATGTGTGTGAAATTTTACAATGGCCAGATTTGCACATTTAGACCGTCAATCATTCCGCATCAAGCTACATAATCAGATGTAAAAAATGTACAAAAATTAAATTAAATATCAGTTTCATTATTTACTCACCCTCATGTCAGTACCCTGAACGTTTCCTTTGGTCCATTCAATGGGTCTCCCTGGGGTTGTTTTGGACCCCATTGACTTCCATTGTAAGCACAAAGCCAGTCGAAACATTCTTCAGAATATGTTCAACTGAAGAAAGCAAGTCAAACTGAATTGTAATGACATAAGGTGAGTAAATGATGATAGATCGTTCATTTTTTGGTGAAATATCCCTTTATTCTGTATAATGTGTTATCATCAAACGCACAGATTTAAAATGCCTGGCTGGTTCCGACCTCCATCATATCCGTTAAATGGGCTAGACAGTGAGCCAAGATATGTTTTGTTGTTGATCTCATTATGAATGTATCTTTCTCTGGTTTCTATTGCCTATATGTTTAGAGTGTGGTGTGCGCAGTACAGTTGCTGTACTTTACTCCATACTCAAACCGAGGGTCTAATTTCTATGGGTGTTCAAGCAAAAGACCCCCTCCCACCCCATGCATCCTGTAGCACGAGCAATGTGCTTAGCTTGTCAAAATATATCTTCTATACATATTCATAGTGATTATATGTCTTCCTAGTGGGGAAAAATGTAAAGTAGTTCTGAATTGTGTTTATATTTGCAGCATATACATGCCATATCTAAAGTGCACTGAAGAGCTCGGAAGAGAGCACACGTGGGTCACGGTGGCCCTCTCGTTCATCGACACTGTATTTACATCCGCTTTCAGTCTCATCAGATCCAAAGCTCACGACAGAACTGCTGTATTTAACAAATGTGTAGTGTGCGTGTTTGATTTGGTGGGTTCCTCCTTCAGGATGTTGGTCATGCTTTCTTTTGTGCAATGTGTTCGCTCAATGAAAATATTTTTTTAATTTCGATGAACAGGTTGTTGATAAATCTATTTATTGTTGTGTGGAGGAATACTGTGCTGTATTTTGGAGTGTGACGTCTGTTTCTGTGTTCTTTAGCTGTTCGTGCGAGTGAGCTTGAGTGTTTGCGTTGTCATGTTGAGAGATTCGGATATCTTTGTTATGAATCATTATAGCATAATGTCTTTAAAGAGGAATATATTTGTTATGGTATCAAGTATGGTATAATCTTAAGGGGAAGTCACAGATGGATCATGAATGCCATAATATTTAAAACCACCATCATATGTTGTTTAATAATGCCTTAGACATTTTTGAGAAGTTCAAATGTGTTTGAGCGCCCAAGAGTGTGTATTGGATTCTTATTGAGTAATGGTTCAGCCTCAGTTGTTTTTGTTGATTGTACAGCCTTCCAGACTGTGTAATGATGCATTATGGGTGAATGATCATCCTTCAGGCACTGATTTTATGTGTGCAGTTCATATTATGCATTTTTTTATATGTCCCTCAAGGGCATAATGATTCAGTCTTGGTTAACGTGTAGGTATTTCAGGAAAGCAGTATTTTACTTGTACTTTTGTTCCTCGTTTACATTTTAGGTACAGAATGTTCGCCTGGGATGTGTTGAGCAACATATTTTGGCTTTGAGCTTATAGATATATTTTTGAACCTGAAAAGCACTAAAAAGTTTGTCTCTATTTGGGGTTTGGTTGAGGAAGGGGTCAGAAAAAAGCCAGCCAGCAAGATTATGTGTACTAATGCATGAGAAAACCATTCCAAAATGCATTCCAAAGCGCTAACTGTGAACATTTCCAGAATACAGACAAGTATCGGGTTGTGGATAATAAACTCTATATATTTTTCTTTTGTTGACTGATAAACACAACGTAACCACTTTAACATTCAAAGGCATTAGAAGTCATTTGTTCAGGTGTTCTGTATGAAATGAAAGCGTTAAACCTGAAATTGCCAGCGCCAGTTATTAAAAAGAAGCAAGGTTTTATAGGAATTAATTAACTCCTTTTGTGAAGTTAACGTTCCTTTGTAGCTTTTAGCCCTGTAGTGAACAAAAGTCTGTGGTATTAATCTTAAATGTATGTATACACAAACCACAAATCCGCAATTCAGTAACGAGTACTCGATCTGTAATTTAAGTGCATACCATAAGTGCACATTTATGTATGGAGCAATCGATGTTGTATGTATGCAATAATAAATGTAATTCAACATGAATTGTATTGGTATTTATCAGATCGTATTACATGTGACAAAATATTTCAAAAGAAAACAGCTACTCATAAAGATATATATATATATATATATATATATATATATATATATATATATATATATATATATATATATATATATATATATATATCCACCTAAAGGATTATTAGGAACACCGGTTCAGGTTCTCATTAATGCAATTATCTAATCAACCAATCACATGGCAGTTGCTTCAATGCATTTAGGGGTGTGGTCCTGGTCAAGACAATCTCCTGAACTCTGAACTGAATGTCAGAATGGGAAAGAAAGGTGATTTAAGCAATTTTGAGCGTGGCATGGTTGTTGGTGCCAGACGGGCCGGTCTTTCACAATCTGCTCAGTTACTGGGATTTTCATGCACAACTATTTCTAGGGTTTACAAAAAATGGTGTGAAAAGGGAAAAACATCCAGTATGCAGCAGTCCTGTGGGCGAAAATGCCTTGTTTTATGCTAGAGGTCAGAGGAGAATGGACCGACTGATTCAAGCTGATAGAAGAGCAACTTTGACTGAAATAACCACTCGTTACAACCGAGGTATGCAGCAAAGCATTTGTGAAGCCACAACACGCACAACCTTGAGGCGGATGGGCTACTACAGCAGAAGACCCCACCGGGTACCATTCATCTCCACTACAAATAGGAAAAAGAGGCTACAATTTGCCAAAATTGGACAGATGAAGACAAGAAAAATGTTAAGAAATATATATAATGTTTATTTAATGTTGTTTGTTAGAAATGTGCAAATCAAGGTTTTAACCTGTGCATAACAGTTACAACAATTTGAAAATTAATTATATTAATTTATTATATTATACTTATTATACTCGTATTATATTCAGTTTTACCTTTGACCTGTTAGTTCTTCGATTTTAACTTATTTTATTTAAGTTAGTTGCCATTGGCAACATTTCTGTTTACCCCGATCTGGTATAGCATTTTTATACAGGTGTTATGCAGGACCATGTGCAGGACACAAAACTAATCATTTTAAGAGTCCTTTATTTTGTAATGTAATACTTCCGGTCGACTGTCAAGGTTGTTATTGCCGCTTTCTTCGCGCGCCGCTATGTGGAGGTAAATAGATCGCAGTGATTCGCATCAACACAGCCCTGAACTGAAACGACAGACCAGTCTCATAAACAGCCATGATGGGATGTCAAAGAAGACGCACCTCCGTCTCGGGGGCTTTTATGCTTCCCCGTTTGCTGTGTCTGATGTGCTTTTCTGTCATTAGTCTGGCTGAGAACACGGAGATGGTGAATGTGGTGACGGAGAGGAAAGCGGAGGAGAGCCACAGGCAGGACAGCGCCAACCTGCTCATATTCATCATGTTACTCACACTCACTATCCTCACGATATGGCTCTTCAAACACCGCCGCTTCAGGTTCCTGCACGAGACGGGCTTAGCTATGATTTACGGTGAGATTTAGTGAATGCAGTCATAAATAAGTTCACATCCAGGAACATTGTATGTGTAGGAGGGCACCAGACATCTTCCACATGAGTTCATTAATGTTCTCAAAGTACTTTTTAATATAATACTGTTCAATATTTTATTTTAAAATGCATCTCAATAAATAAATAAAAATTACAAAGACAAATAACTATAAACACTCATTAAGTTACTATCAAATGTAAAATAAATATTTCCCAGTTTTGACAGACTTACAAAACTGAAATTTAGCTATATATATATTACACATTTTGTCTATTTTAATACAATTGTGTAGTGAATATTAAAACAATTATTCAAAGTCGTAATTCATTGTAATTGTTACGAATTATATTTTAATGTAATATATTTTAATGTAGTCATTGCATAATAAATATTTAATCTTAAATATAAGTCTTAAAAAATCTTCAAAGCTTTACATTTATTAAAATATATACATTTATTAATACTTATTTAAGATTTAAATTTAGATAAAATTACATAATAAATGGTTTAAAAAGTAATGTAATAAATACTTTGGTGTGTTGTGTAATAATTATGTTTATCTAAATTTAAATCTTTAATATAAGTATTAATTTATATATTTTAATAACTGTAATACATTTAAGTCAATTTTTAATTTGATTATTGTTTAATTCAAAATCTAAATGTAAATCTAAGTAAGTCTTAATAAGTTTATAAATGTAATATTTTAAGTCTATTTTAATGCACAAATATTTACATCTAAATTTAAACTTAAAAATAAATAATTTATATATTTTATTAAATTTAACACATGCAAAACTTTCAGTGTTTTTCTGACTTTATTTCTTATTTTCACTGTCACCGGTTTACTGTAATAGCAATAATTGGTATTCTAGTCTAAACTATGATTACTATGGTAAATATTTTTTCCCGGTAGCATGATTATTACTTTTGTGATTTCTCTGTATGTGCTTTGCTTAACACAATGGTTGACGTATGTTTTCCATCTCCAGGTTTGTTTGTGGGTGTGATTCTGCGCTTTGGTGTCCATTCGCCACAGGACTTCAATGATATCACGTTGAGTTGTGCCATGAACAGCAGTCCCACCACCATCCTAGTGAATGTGAGCGGCCGATTCTACGAGTACAGCCTGAAAGGAGAGGTGCGGGACAACAAGGGTCATGATGTGCCAAATGCAGAGATGCTCAGGAAGGTACTGCTGTTAAATCCTCTAAAATAACAGATTTGTTACCTGCGATTTTTAATGTTCTTTCCTTCTATTGTATGTGAATGTGTAATATTACATACAGGATTTTATTTTCACACTTCTAGGTTACTTTTGATCCTGAGGTTTTTTTCAACATTTTGCTTCCACCCATCATCTTTCATGCAGGATACAGTCTCAAACGAGTAAGAATATGAATATCCTGATGAAAAATAAGCCTGTTTTGTCTCTTATCAATGTGGATTAGCTTGTTTCTTTTTGAGTAATCTTTTTTTTTTTATTCATTTTAACTATCAGAGGCATTTTTTCAGAAATTTGGGGTCCATTCTCTCGTACGCCTTTGTGGGCACACTGACATCATGCTTTGTTACAGGGTGAGTGATGTTTTTTTATAAAGAAAAGAGCTTTGTTATTAAAAATGTAACACTTTAGTTTAGGTCCAATTCTATCTTTTAACTAGTTGCTAATTAGCATACATATTAGTAGGATATTATCTGTTTATTAGTACTTATAAAGCGCATATTAATGCATTATTTTGTGTGATCATGTTTTAAAAACCTGTCCAATACCTAAACAGCACGTATTAACTATTATCAAGCAGTGATTAGGAGTTTATTTAGGCAAAATGACATAGTTACTTTATATTGAGAATTGGACCCTAAACTAAAGTGTGACAAATACAATTATATTATATATTATATAAATAATTTAGTCAAATTTCCTCTGTGCAGGTTGGTGATGTATGGCTGTGTGGTGTTTATGAAAGTCATCGGTCAGCTTGGAGGGGATTTCTTTTTCACTGACTGTCTGTTCTTCGGTGCTATTGTGTCTGCTACAGATCCAGGTATTGTTTGCGCTTTAAAATTATTAAACTGTGTTCTTATATCTAATATACACTATATTGCCGAAAGTTCTGGGACACCTACCTCTTTACATGCACATGAACCTTAATGACATCCTATTCTTAATCCGTAGGGTTTAATATGGAGGTGGCTCACCCTTTGCAGGTATAACAGCTTCAACTCTTCTGGGAAGGCTTTCCACGAGGTTTAGGAGTGTGTTTATGGGAATTATTGAAGCGCATTTGTGAGGTCGGAGTTCTGGGCTCCGAGTTGGGAGTTGTGGGCTTGCAGTCTCCGCTCTAATTAATTCCAAAGGTGATCTATCAGGTTGAGGTCAGGACTGTGCACGCAACCCAGTCAAGTTCCTCCACACCAAACTCGCTCCTCCATCTCTTTATGGACCTTGCTTTGTGCACTGGTGTGCAGTCATGTTGGAACAAGAAGGGGCCATCCCCAAACTGTTCCCACAAAGTTTGAAACGCGAAATTGTCCAAAATGTCTTGGTATGCTGAAGCATTAAGAGTTCTTTACACTGGAAATAAGGGGCCAAGCCAACTCCTGAAAAACCAAACTTTCCACTTGGCACAATGCAATCAGGCAAGTACGGTTCCCCTGGCAACCGCCAAAACCAGACTCGTCCATCACATTGCCAGACAGAAGCGTGTTTTGTCACTCCAGAGAACACTTCTCCACTACTCTAGAGTCCAGTGGCGGCGTGCTTTACACCACTGCATCCGATGCTTTGCAATACACTTGGTGATGTAAGGCTTGGATGCAGCTGATCGGCCACGGAAACCCATTCCATGAAGCTCTGCACACACTGTTCTTGAGCTAATCTGAAGGCCACACAAAGTTTGGAGATTTTGCAGAAAGTCTTCTGCACATTGTGCACCACAGACCCCGCTGTGATTTTACGTGGCCTATCACTTTGTGGCTGAGTTGCTGTTTTTCCCAATATCTTCCACTTTGTTATAATACCACTAACAGTTGACAGTGGAATATTTAGTAGTGAGGACATATCATGAATGGATTTATTATAGCCTACGGGTGGCAACCTATCACGGTACCACGCTTGAATTCACTGAGCTCCTGAGAGCGACCCATTCTTTCACAAAATCTTGTAGAAGTGTCTGCATGCCTAGGTGCTTGATTTTATGATTTAACTCTGATCAAACACACCCGAACAAGCTTGTATATCCGTGGCCACGGAAGTGATTGGAACACCTGAATTCAATGATTTGGAGGGATGTCTCAATACTTTTTGCAATATAGTGTGTTTAGCTATATTAAAATTCACTTCGAATGACTTCATAACCAAGTTTTTAATTTCTTACAGTGACTGTTCTGGCCATTTTCAATGAGCTGAAAGTTGATGTGGATCTCTACGCGCTGATGTTCGGCGAGAGCGTCCTCAATGATGCTGTGGCCATCGTCCTGTCGTCGTGAGTGCACACCCTAAATATACACACAACACACACAGGTCCATTTGAGGTCCTCAGGACTGAGTAATGTAAATGACACCGATATAAATGAGTTACTACAGCTGTTCACACTGCAAGCCGTAGTGCTCAATTCTAATTTATTGCTCAAATCAAATTTTGTTGTTATTGTTTAGTTTTGCTGTTCACAATAATTTTGAATATGGACTTATGTGCTGAGTGTAAACAGGTCACTATCCTGAACTGACCCTCATCATGTGCAAAAGAACAATAACAAATGGCTCGCAGCACGCTGTCATATGAAGTAAGCACGGAGGCTACTGAAGTCAGCGTTTACACATTCATTTATAAAGTGATGTGCGAATTTGAGCACAGGCATTAAGGAGGACACAGACAGAGTAAGAGATCGATTTTTTTCCTTGTATAGAGCAGCTGCTTATTATCCCTCGACTGACTAACTTCGCTGCCGTCTTCCATTTCCATTGAGTGACCAAAGAACTTCCGTTGTGTAAAATCTTTGAAGTGACTCATCAGTGTAGAACTGTGACGGATGTTGATCTAGAGCCGGGCTGGCCAACATCGGTCCTGGAGAGTCACAGTCCTGCAGTTTCTTGCTCCAACTCTGAGCAAACACACCTGAACAAGCTTGTATATGACTTTCTTCTTTCAGACGAATATAATCTGTGTTGTAATCATGTTCAGTCAATCATGAAATGTCTTATTTCAAAATGAAAAAGTATCTTTTCTCACCTTCTATCAGATCAATAGTGGCATACCAGCCTGAGGGAGACAATCGTCACACATTTGACGGCAGTGCCCTGCTCAAGTCTCTGGGTGTCTTTCTAGGGTTTTTCAGTGGGTCATTTGCAATGGGAGTTGCAACTGGAGTCATGACAGCTCTGGTATCTATGTTTTACTTTTCTCTTCATTTTCTAAATGTACATAAGGACCCAAATGAATCAGTCTAAACCTGTTTAATGTGGCTGATATATTAATATTTGTTGTTATTTAGGTCACAAAGTTCACCAGGCTAAGAGATTTCCCCTTGCTGGAAACGGCCCTTTTCTTCCTCATGTCCTGGAGTACGTTCCTGTTGGCTGAAGCCTGCGGCTTCACAGGTGGCGTCTCTAAATTGCTTTATTACAGGAATACTTGATTCTACGAAGCCCCTATGGGGACATGGTGGCAGGAAAAATATTTGCGTTCTCTTAAAAATGTTTGCGTTCCCCCGAGAAACTTTTGCAAGAGATTGCAAAAGAACAGATTTATTATTTTTCCTCCCAGTCTCATATTTTCCACCACCCTGTCCCCTTAGGGGCTCTGTACGATTCTAATCAGTCAGTGCTCTAATACAATACATTTACATTTAAGGACGAGCGACACCAGTGTAACAAGGTTCTTTGATGGAAGGAAGGAGGCGGGAACCGGCGAACATTCAACTAAATTGAATTTAAATAAATAAACATAACGAAAGTAACGCGGGCAGCCCCTCACGAACGACTGCCCGCACACACACACACACAATAAAACGAGGACAGCCCCTCACGGACGACTACCCGTTCACACACACACACAATAAAACGCGGGCAGCCCCTCACGGACGACTGCCCGCACACACACACAATAAAACATGGGCAGCCCCTCACGGACGACTGCCCACACACACACACACACACAATAAAACGCGGGCAGCCCATCACGGACGACTGCCCGCACACACACAACAGAACGTAAACAAAACATAACATAAAATCCAGGCCTGGTCCTCTCTCGTCCTTGACTGGTGTCGCTCGTCCTTAAATGCCTCCGAGCTCCCTCATGAGAGGACTCATGAGACCGGTGTGGCTCGCAGGTGACGCTCTTTCACAATCACGTCCCCGGTCTCACTCGCTCCTCCCATGTCTCTCGCTCGTTCACCTCGCCACATTCATAAACTATATTTTTTATCAATAATGTTATTAACTTAAACTATTAAAAATAGTATTAAATAAATAAAATATAAAGATTTGATGAGGACTTGAATGAAACTAAAACAAACATAAAGCTAAAAAAAACCTATTTAAAAATGACAGAAGCAAAGCAATTATTAAAATGTTAACAAAACTTAAAATGAAAACTGAACATATAAAAGTGAATTCAGTATATTAAAGGGTAGGTTCACTTTAAAATGAAAATTAGCCCATTATTTACTCACACTCAAGACATCCTAGGTGAATATGATTTTCTTTTTTCTGATGAACACAATCAGAGTTATAGTAATAAATCTGATGCTTCCAAGCATTATAATGGCTGTGAATGGGGCTCACGAGTTTGAAGCTAAAAAAAGTGCGTCCATCCATCATAAACATACTCCACACGGCTCCAGGGGCTTAATAAAGGCCTTCTGAAGTGAATTGATGGAGGTTTTTATGTAAGAAAAATATCCATATTTAACACGTTATAAAGTAAAATTTACTCACTTGAAGGTGAGAAAATCATGGAGTCATTTTCATTTTAAAGTTAACTAATCCTTTTAAACTGTAATTGTAGATAAATAAAAGTAAAATAATCTTTGTTTCTGTGTTTAGGTGTGGTTGCAGTGCTCTTCTGTGGAATTACTCAGGCTCACTATACATACAACAATCTTTCTGCTGAATCCAAGACTAGAACCAAACAGGTAATGTGGATTTAAAAGCCATCAAACAACTGTACAAACTGTTTGCATGGTTGAAAATTGGTATGCTGATAGCATTGTCCTCCGTTTCCCCCAATAGTTGTTCGAGGTGCTGAATTTCCTGGCTGAAAACTTCATCTTTTCTTACATGGGATTGACACTTTTCTCCTTCCAGCACCATGTGTTCAATCCCTTCTTTATCATAGGTGCATTTGTATCCTTTTGTAGCAGCATGTTTGCGCTGTACTCATGAATTGTGTACGGATAAACATCCACACATTATCCTTGACCGTGGCTTTCATTTCTAGCTGGCCATATTTCTTGGCAGGGCGGCCAACATCTACCCCTTGTCTTTCCTGGTAAACTTGGGCCGCAAGAACAAAATTTCCTCCAACTTCCAACACGTCATGATGTTTTCAGGTAATACCTTACCGTTTAATACGCATCATTTCCTGTTTTCTGTTGTTGATGATGTCACGCTGACCTCACAGGTCTCCGAGGGGCTATGACCTTTGCCCTCTCAATCAGAGACACTGCGACTTACGCCAGGCAGATGATGTTTTCTACCACCCTACTGATCGTTTTCTTGACCGTGTGGGTCTGTGGGGGCGGGACGACCCCCATGCTGTCACTCATGCATATTCGGTGAGTCTTGCATTTTGGAAGCAAACTATATCTTTCTCTCATTTTTTGTTTGTGCTTAAATTACATTATCTTTCCACAGAGTGGGAGTGGACACAGATCAAGATAATACTGTAAGTTCTACTCATATCTGCTGGATATGCAAGTGATGATATCAGTAAAAATGCTGTTTAACCTTCAAATATTTACTGTACAAATCTGTACCATAAGGGTAATATAACAGGCTATATTAACTTTTTGTATTTTTCTCTCTGCTCATATAGGTCACAGCACCAGATGCAGTGACACAAAGAAGTACCAAGCATGAAAGTGCCTGGCCGTTCAGACTGTGGTACACTTTTGACCACAAGTATCCTTCAGTTGTTTTGTATTAAAGCTACACTGTGTAACTTTTTTTAGTTTATTCTTAGCTAAAAACACTTATTTCTTTAAAAAAAATATGTGCTCATTAATGTATATTTACTTCTTTCAAGTAATAAAGTATTCACGTAAGTTTAATATGTCATTGAAAATACATACGGGTGAGGGGTACGAATGCCGGTCGCCATGTTGCCCCTCCATCTTGAAAGTACATTAGCCAAAGAGGGACATACCCATAAATTCAAGCTTCGCCTTTCGCGTTTTAACACTCGATGACACCGTGTCGAATGTGAAGAGGGGGATTGCCATGTTAATCTTGGACTAAATCGGCCACCGTAGGAGTTAAAACGAAATCAGAATTGAGAGGAACAGAAACTATTATTCACTGGATGGTCATATACCTTTAAGCCTAAAGTGTAGCTTTAATGACTTTATAGGAAGATCCGATTACTTATGAATGGGAGAAAGTGCAACGCCCAATATAGTGAATAAGCCCCGCCTTCTAAATGAAAGAGCCAATTGTTGATTAGAAATTTTGATTGCTGTAGAAACAGGCAGTGTTCTGATACACATTTGGGATTGTGCATGTGCATTAGCTTTGTCTTGGCTGGAAACATTTATTTTATTTGTCGTAATTCGAGGATTTATCTACTAAATGAGACGTTATTAATATGTGTTGTCCTAAATGTTGTTGCTCATTGGTGATTTCAAATATGATATTTAATCGCAAGGGAACAGCTTTGGAGAATTTGACATTTCCCCATTCTAAGAGATAGGAGCAGCACTTGCATGCCCAAGAGGCATTTAAGCGGCTCTACAATCATTTTATGAAGCGATGACTATGAGAATAGTTTTTTTGCGCACAAAAACTATTCTCGTCACTTCATAAAATGATTGTAGAGCCGCTGTAGTGAGATGGGCTTTGTAACGACGTCTTTAGTGCCTTTATGGGTCTTGAGAGAGGAAATGACATTGGTGTCAGTGAAGGCCTGTCTGAGCCATCGGATTTCAACACAAATATCTTCATTTGTGTTCCGAAGATGAACGGAGGTCTTACGGGTGTCGAACGACATTAGAGTAAGTAATTAATGACAGAATTTTCATTTTTGGGTGAACTGACCCTTTAATTGTTCTTTAAAAATGATTTAAAACTACACCCTAGATCACTACATGGTGGATTTGACCATTATATGCAACCGTAATGATCCATAATTCAGTACAGTATTTTAAACAGTAGAGGGCGCTCATGGCCAGCTGTAAAATTTAAAACAAGCTTTGATTTTTCCATCTCAAGTAGCCTATAACAAATAATGTTTTGTTTGATTTATTTGTATTGTTTTCCTTTTTTAAATGTTTATTCGTTTTAATTTTACATGTTTGTGATTTGATTAATTACTAGCTTTTCATCAGCTCATGAACCCCCTAAAATTTACTCAGGAACACACAGGTGGAAACCCTACACTCGAATTAAAAATGTTCACAAACCGGACTAATGATTATTATATAGTTATTATAATTTGAGACATGCTACAAATTAGAAGTACAAATTGGAATACAATGTATAAATAAATTATGGAAAACTTCAAAATAAATGTAAGTGTGCATGAAATGGTAAAAATAAAGTATATAATTGATACAAAAACATATAAATTTATCATAATGTTACCAAAAAATAAATAAACTTAAACATGTTCTTTTGACATTTCTATTTATAAAAACTAAATCCTGAAAAAAATTGAAAAGTTTTCACAAAAGTATTATATTCAGCAGCACATCTGTTTTAAAAATTGATCGTTACGATAATAATAAATGTTTATTGAGCAGCATATTAGAATGATTTCTGAAGGATCATGTGACTGAAGACTTAAGTAATGATATGTAACAGTATAACTGATAAAACTAGTAGTAGTATAAATAAGTCATTTTAAATTATGGTTAATCCTTAATGAAGTGGTGCAGTTATTTAAAACCCTTCCTCACACACAGTGGGCCTCCTCTCACTACCACTCTTCCAGCCTGCTGTGGTCCAATAGCACGCTGTCTTACCAGCTCACAAGCCTATGAGGTAAACCATTGAACCATATAAGATTTTGGCTCATACTACAGTGTAAAAATGTGTGAATTAAATATGAGCACATGAATGTAATCTGAATTGTGCATCATGGATGTTCTTATCCCTCACGTTCTTGCTAGAATGCTGGTCAATTGCATGATGAGGACACGGAGCTGATTCTAAATGACGGCGATAGCTTTATGTACAGTGACATGACGATCAGCACGGATTCCCATGGCATGCCCACCACTTCCACAGGCCAGGCTGGCCTTTACTCACTAGCAGGAACATCAGATGATCCTCTCGACAGGGAGCTTGCGTTCGGAGGCACCCGTCTGGTCCTTCCTACAGATGAGCCTCCAGACCCCCTGACATCATTTCCTCCTCCTCCACCATCCCCGCCTCTGTCGGACCCTCTGCGCCACAGAGTCTGAGCCTGCTGGACAGCTGCTGACCTCTAAGTGAATCTTTTTTTCAGAGATATTAAGTTAAAGTATTATTTATGCTTTTATTGGTTTATTATATGTTGCCATTAATATGTATTTATTTGTCTAGACACCATTCTTATATGGCTGTGGTTGCTAATCCTTCTGTTTTCTTCCTAATTTCTTAACAGAAACAAAAAATGTGCCAAAAAAGATTCTAAATAATTTTGTGTTTAAGTAGTGTGTAGCTTAGACTGAACGTCTGCCTCTATTGTGAATGCATTGATTGATCATTTCAAAGCCATAGATAACTTGTGAGTCAATTGTGGATAAATCTATTTAAACAAGTGCCTGGTTTCCTGGTGTGTGTGTGTGTGTGTACTGTACTATGGATTCATCATTACCTCATAACATTAACTTATGAAAAGAGATTTCATACAAGTTTGTGAAAAAGTGACTTATTTCAAATTGTTTCCACATCCTTTGACCCTCTAATAAATTAGTTTTGATGTACTTTTTAAGCCAGTGTTGGAAATTGTTTGAGCGCAGCCATCTTCTTTGTTTAATTTACTTTAAGACATCGATTTCGTATTTTTACAGGTAAACAGTGCTAGACATAGCTGGTGGAGTTTTAAAAATCTTACAGAAATTGACTTGTATAATAAAATGGAATACATTTTTATCATGGAAAAGGCTCCTATTTCATACAGTGAAACTGTTGAATCTTAATTTGATTGTTTTTGCCGTGAATAGGCCTACATAAAAACCTTCAAGCCCTGTGGATTTACGAATCCCACTATGGTAAAATATCTTAATATTCATGAGCCAAATCTTCATCATTGGTTGGTAACTGCGCAGCGCCAGGATTACCTAATTAATATTAAGAAGAAAGCATACGCCATTGGACGTCTACCAATGAACGTTAGCATGACCTAATTTATATTAATGAGCTAAGATTTCTCGACAACCCACCAACCAACGCTAGAGCAAAACACATTGCAACTTTGCTGTGGCTGCAGTGGACAGGACACACTCCGTGTCCCGCAGAAAGAGGTAAGTTCAAATTTCTCAACGGTTGAAAAAAAAACAGGATAACGAATCATCGAATTTTAGAAATAGGACAACGTTTTCTGAATAGGACACGGAGTCACAGGGGCGTGCTATTCTGCCTAGTAGCCTACATGCAAAGACCTGTGCCAAAAACAAAACACAAAACAAAAATAGAGGCAGAAATTATATAAAATAAAGTTTTCATATTTAAGTAAATAAATAAATAATACAAATAGCTATACATTAAAAATATTTTCTGTGATTTAAAAAAAATTATATATTCTATTCAGTTTAGTGTTGTAGGCTATATGCATTTTTCACCTGCCACCCAGATTTATAACATACATCCTTAATTAAATTCTTGAAAAAAGTTAACATTTTCAGAATGGCTTCTCTGTTTAATATTTATTCTGGCCAAGAAAGAAATCTACCCTTATTTATGTTGGTTTGATTAACCTGAATGAGTCTGAATATGAAGTGCACTAATGTAAGTACAGTAATGGGGCGTTGGCTTCAGGGATTTTCTGCATGTTCTTTCAGCCTCTGAAATCTGTTTCTTATTAAAGATTTTCACTCCAGAGATCTAGCCACATGTCTAAGGCATGGACTGATGGGCTGAGAGACTCCGCTGGACAGTTTGTGTCTAAATTGTGTGCAGAAAGGAATTCACCCCATGAGAGTGATATAGATATATCTGTCTTTGATGTCCATAATTCTGCCATTACCTGTTGCGCATTCCGAGGAAGTAAAAATGCACAGGAGAATTATTAGGCTATTATACCATGTCTGGCATTCGTTATTTAGCTTTCTATCCATTTTCCCATGTGGGCACTTTTTGCTGACTTAAAATGATGCTTTACAGACAGTGATTTAAGTGTATTATTACTAAGGTAATTAATATAAAAATGTGTTGTCGTACACCTTATGAATAGTACATAAATTAATAACAATGAGTACTGACATAATGCACATTTAAAATTGGAACCAAACACCCTGTTCATACCCCAAGACAAGAATTGTATTGTATCAAGGGCGCATCTCATGTGTTTGAGTCACTGCCTCATGACTGATTATGAATCAGGAGCCAGTTTCAAACTAAATTCCTAAAAATCTGAAGAAAACCGCAATTACTCTATAACTAAGGGTTTTATTAAGGAGTACAAAATAATACTCAAAAACAGTTGACATGGCCCATCAACAGAGCTGTCTGTTGCTCATTTACCTTCAGATCCAATTTTACATCTGTGAAATGATCTTGTGTTCTCATTCTACCAAGAACACAGTGGGGACCGGCAAAGCGTTTGCAATTGCCTTAAAGGGATAGTCGCACAAAAATAACAAGTCTGTCCCAAGACGTTTCAAAACCTGCATGATTTTCTTCTGATGAACACAGATATATTTTTAAGAATGTCGATAACCAAACATTAACTTTCATAGAATGTGAAAAAGATATTATGGAACTCAATGGTTTGGTTATTCTTAGAAATATCTACTTTTGTGTTCAGCAGAAGAAACTCATACAGAAACTCATTGGAACAACTTGAGGGTGTGTAAATGATGACAGAATTTTAATTTTTGGTGAACTATCCCTTTAACGTCAGATGAAAAGTGATTCATTCCTCTACATTTTTGCTTGTTGGGGCCTTTTTTAAAGCATATGTGGAAACATTTAGGTAAGAACTGGTTGGATTGATACTCCGTTTTTTCTCTCCGTTTTGTGTATTTGACAATGCACATGAAAGCAGAGGAATATCAGTGAACACAGCCTACAACAAATATTACAAACTGTTTGTATAATGTGTAAAGGGTGACATTTACTCCAAAAGCTGATCTTAAAGTTGATAAGAACAGCTTTTATTATTATTCTATGGAATGTTCTGATTGGTCAATCTCAACATTTAGAAGTGCCCTTCGACTTTTTCAGCTTTTGAAAGAACTATTTCAGACAAAAACAGCATTTTTGTCTGAAATAGTTCAGACACTACAGGGGAAAGAACTACAATCCCATGAAGCATGCAAATGACAATCAAATTAAAAACTATTGAGAAATATAAAACAATTGATTTGAAGATGTTGATTATGTCCTATATCTTTTACGTTTATTGCAAAATATGCATATATATATATATACTGTATATATGCAAATATTTAAGTGAATAGTGAGATTGACTTGCGCTTCGTGTGAGGGAATAAGTACTTAAGAGCTCTTTCGGAGCAATTTACTTGTTTTGGTTCTCTGATTGGTGATGTCTTTGCAAAATCCTGGGTAATGTAGTTTTTAACTCTGATTTCCGTGATTAACGTGAATATAAAAAAAAAAAAAAATTGAAATAATGTGCACTGATGACTTCAACAATTAACATTAACAACCTCATAGTTCATAGGTCCGTCTTCAACAGTTTATATGCTATTTATTAAAAAATCGATGTATTTTCACTTCCATTTGTTGCACACTATATTGTACTTTTTGACCAACCAATGAGGTATTCCAGAACCCCATGTAATAAATAGCCTATTGGTCGAGCCAGGTCCCTTTAAGAGAAACATTATAAATTATAATGAATTTCGGTGTAATTATATGGTGGTTTAGTAAATGTGGCCCCAGGTTAACCCTAGAGAGGAACGGTAGTCTTGTTTGAGTTTCCTCTTTGTGAAAGTGTATTTAGGAGTGCACATCAAGAAGACTAGGGTTACACCGCTGGCCAGCCGTCTCGCCTGTTCTTCTTACCGCCACTTCACAGGCTTCCTGTTTCCAAGCGTTTGCCACATTCTTCAGCAAGTAGATCATGCCAGCACAATAACGCTCTGCCAAGACCCCTTCAATTTTCCCTGCTGTAAAACAGGGTTAATTACCATATTTCAGATGACCCATGTTTGCTAATTAGGACCATTTGTGTCTTAAAATGCATTTTAAAGAAACAGTTCATCCAACATATGTTTCTCTGTTTGGGTTAGCGCATATGCACAAGTGCGCTCGTGTGTGGTTTTCAAATGCAGTAATTACTGTAAAAGTGATATTTTGAGCTAACCAGCAGGTGATGTCATTGCCCAACTTCTAATTTGGTTGCCTTTACCATATGCACCGCACCCTATTGTGGCTGGCAAAGAAAAATAACTTGTTAAATGCACGCAAAAGCAGCATAAAGGAGGAATAAACATGGACCGTATCGCGATATTATTTTTCTCTTCAGCTGAAGCCTCACAGGCTCTCAAGTTCCCTCATATCGCATCAACCAATGGGTCACGAGCAGCGTGACTGTTCCAATTCTTCCCCTCGTTTGCTTTGGCTGCTACGCTTACCCGACTGTGTTCCAGATGCTGGTGCATGAGGTCATCCTGAAACCAGATTCCAGTCTCAACAGTCTGCCATCTCCCTGGAGATCACATTAAATATTTGACTAAAACAAGGGTCTGTCAGTTCGCCATTACATCATCGTCTATAAAAATGCCCCCTTTCACACTTATCTGTGACCCAGTAAGCGGGTTCCCTTATTTGCTCATTATTTGTTTTAATTGAGTTGTTTGGTATTAATTATAACCAAGGGAGTGAAGCTGTGGTCTAGTGGTTAGCACATGTGCTGTGGTGTGGCAAACATGTGAGATTGAATCTGGGGTGGGATTCATGAAAATCTGAAGTAAAAATAATGAAAGTTAATGGATAATTATAATAATTTAAAGTCCGCCTGTAGTTAATAATTGTATCATATAATGTTATTATAACTCGCACGATCACACATTGGTTAAACGGTAGTTTGTGACATCAGAAACACCACTGATTTCAAACTGTCTTTCTGAACACTTTAGTTCACTGCAGTTTTAAAGGGGGGGTGAAATGCTGTTTCATGCATACTGATCTTTTTTACACTGTTAAAGACTTGGAATCCCATACTAAACATAGACAAAGTTTCAAAAGTTAAGGTGGACGTTTGATGGGAGTATTTCTTTGTCAAAAATACTACTTCCGGTTAGTCATAAGTTTCGGCAAGTTTTTTGAGATCATGCGTCCCCTTTGACGTTAATGGGGGCGGAATTTCCTTGTATGGGCCTTACGGACAATTCTACCGGAAGCGCGTGAGAGAGAGAGAGGGAGAGAGCGAAAGTAACAGGCTACGCCCATCAAAGCGCTGGCTTGTAGGATGCTGGACAGGTGATGTGCACATAACAATGTCACCAAAAAAGTGCGTTTTTGGTTGCCAGACCAAGACAGTCCTGCACAGATTCCCCAAAAACCCCGCGGTAAGGCAACAGTGGATGTAATTTGCTTTTCCGGATCAGCAACTGAGTTGCGCAAATGTTTATATCTGTTCGCTGCATTTCGGTGCCGACTGTTTCATAAACAAGGCCCAGCTCGACGCCGGATTTTCCCGATCGCCTAATGCTGAATGATGGAGCAGTCCCAACGTTAGAACCGCAGGCGGTGAGTGAGACTGCTTCAAATGTCTGTGTTTTTGCCTATGCTCATCAAGTAGCCCAAACATGATCACGTATAGCTAATTGATCAATGGAGCATGCGATGTGTAGTGCGTGTACATTTGTTTAGCTGGCCACTATATGTGTAACTTTATGTTTGTGTATTGTAAAAGCACTCCAAACAACAATACACAAAGAGGGGGGAAATATGTTGAACTAAATAAGCACGCTTCTTCATTCAAATGCGCTACTATTCCGTGTCTTTCTATGTAAACACTAACTTAACCTGCCGTGCAAAACCAGTCCGCTTACTGTCTACACAAACCACGCGTAAACACACAAACACACGTGCACAACTGCACTTCCCACATGTACACCTTCAAAGACAAAAATACGACGATATAATTCAAGTATAAATATGTAAATAACACAAGTCGCTAAGCATATTATATAGTTAGTGTATAACTTGTACCACATAGAGACGTCCTGCTCTAGTCGTTTTTGCTGCTGCTCCTGTTCAACTGCAGCCTCTGGGTCTGATTCCGGATCATAGATGTATGGCTGTATCTGATTAAAAGCCATATTTTTATTTTGAATAAAGTTTTTTTCCCGCTGTTAGGGATGACACAGCTTTACGACGCACTCGACTCAACACAATAGCAGCAGCGAGCACACGTCATTATTTAGCTCAGCTCACACGACACGCCCCCACCCGCTCGGCTTTTTTCGGAAAGATTTGGAACAGCGCATCTTTCTTATATAATTATTAAAAAAATAAAGACTTTTCGGAGATATGCAGGATGCAATGCTACTCTATAGGTACTCAAGATTGACATGACACTGACTGAAACTGAGTGTTTCACCCCCCCCTTTAAGGAGAAAATACTCAGCATGTACTCAGACTTATGAATTTGTACATTTGTCTTAAAGGTGCAGTGTGTAAATTTTAGCACCATCTAGCAGTGAGGTTGCGAATGGCAACCGCCCACCGCTTACCTCTCCCTTTCAATGCACATAGAGACGCTACGGTGGCCGACACAGGACAAAGATGTCATCTGAGAGAGCAGTAGCTAGCGGTCTGTAGAGCAGTTTGTCCGTTTAGGGCTACTGTAGAAACATGACGCCGCACGGGACCCGTGGTGTATATAAATAGAAATATAATAAAGAAAGGTAGATAGACAGAACGGTTTGTTATGTAAGGTCTCCATACACCACTGAAAGCATAGTTATGTATATTATATTGCATTTCTGTCAATAGATCCTCATAAATATAACACACTGCACATTTAAAGCATATTAAAAACACCAGATAGACATATAAACAACATTAAAACCTTGATTTTCACCACATGGGGACTTCAGAAAAACAAATGTTCTTAATCTTAAGCTGGAAAACACAAAGAAAATAATAGTTGAGAAATGTTATCCTTAAATCTAGCCCCTGGTTCACATTGTTCTCCTCATCATTTCTATCCTCACTTGAACTCTCCCATAAAAACACCATAAATCCAAATTGAAATAGTATGAGCCAGTGAACTTTGAGCTTTGGTGAGTAGCTGTAAGAACGGAGCTAAAATGTGATTTCCAAATGTCTATCTGGTCTGTCATTAAAGTTAACTGACCAGGAAACAGAACTGGAAAGGGTATCATGAAGAACAGCACACTTCGGAAGCCTTCAAACTTTCTAGAAAAACAAGACCACTTTTGCCAAGTCCTGTAACAGTATCCCAAGTATTTAAGCCTCATTGCAGTTTAGATACTTCTCCTGTGTCTTTAAAAAAAAAATCTTCTTCTGCTTGTCTAAAACAGACGTGGAGGAAATTTGGTTTTGGATGGGTTAATAAGACCACTCTGTCAGTACAGGGGACCATATAGAAAAATAAGTCTGAGAGAGAAATTGGAGGTTGGAGTTTATTCTGATTTTGGCAGTGATGTTAGAACTTGAGAAAAACATATTTAGGGACTGTGCAGAACAATTTGCCCAGTTTCATTTGAAACTTTGGGATCGTCCAGCTCTCTATCCATTAAGGATGTTAGTTCAGAGTTTGCATTTGCAAAGGAGACAGGAAGGTAAACTTATTATTTTTTCCTCTGCTTTTGGGACTTGAGTAGAGCAGTAAAATATGTCAGCCATTAGTTAGTTGACAGACAACCCACCTGGAAGTTTTTCAGATCTGAGGCATGCTAAATAATTAACCAGACAGGCCTAAGCTCACTGCAAAGTGAATGAGAGGTTCCCTCTTTAAACTTTGGTAAAGAACTGTTAACATTCCTCATCTCACCACATGCATACCAGACATACTTCTGCACGTATAAACCAAAGCGATCAAATTTGTGCCCGCATAGGCTACTAAAACATGCACATATTCGCTTGAAGCATTTGCACAAAAGTTAATATTTCATTACCAGGAAGTGTTGGTAACCTGCCCTCATTTTTAATGACTACAAGTTCCCATTTACGTTTGTTTTGGCAAGTGAAACAATATGTAATTCAAACCAGGCATTCGTTTATAATCAAATTTCTCATAACAAATTCAATTTTATTGCATTTCCGTGGCTGGTTCATGACATCGTTTGATTTAGACATTATAGTGAACGCACTGTTTTGTTGTTACCGAAGAGATTTAGGTCTGTCATCTTACTGAAAGAACTCATCCTCACTACAGCTGAAATGAACCCGCTATCAGATCAAGATTAGACCTGAGGAGGACAATAAAAAAACACACATGCTGTGTGCTGTTGCCTATGGTTACATAAAACTCAAAGCAATTGGGCCCTTCCGCCTAAGGGAAAACGGAACAAACTATCTTATCAATAAATGACCTCACACAGTTTCCTGGGGAAACTCTGAACACTGTTGGTTGCATGAGGGGGTGTGGGACGTGAAACAAAAGATCCTTTTCTTTTTCTAAATTTATAGGCTTCATGATGTATTTTTATGAGCTAATTTTATGATCACGATGAGGTAAATCGCTGTTATTATTTCTCACAGAACTCGTGCGTTTATTGGGCGACTATGGCAGACCGTTCCAACTGTTTTTACTGTCGCGAGGACCTCAGTGGAAAGAAGTTTGTGAGGAAAGACGAGAAGCAAGTCTGCGTGCGATGCTTCGACAAGTTCTGCGCCAACACCTGCACAGAGTGTCGACGCCCAATCAGCACCGAGTCTAAGGTAACACGTGATATCTGGATCCGTATGTGTGTTTTTTTAGTGGGTGGTGTTTCCGCAGTTAAAAAAATGACACAAAAACACAGGCTGACAATGTTGGTCTGAAGTGGTTTTGTGCCCGACATTAAACTTGACATTAATCTGCTTTGTTGTATCCTGCCCCGTATCTGTAAGAGCACTTAGACAGGCTACTAATTTAATGGTTTAGAGAAATTTTAGTAATCTATATAAATTAGGCTTTGAAGTCGAAATTAAAGTAGCCTACTGTATAGACCTACATACAATTTTTGTATTTCAATTTTTTAAAATAATAATAATGAATCAAATAAAAATAAGTATATGCTCTACCATTCAAAATGTTGAGTCGGTAAGATGTTTGAATTTTGTCTGCATTTCTTTTTATTAAAAAATACAATAAAATCAACCATTGTGAAATTTAATTACAATTTAAGTTTTCTATTTTTGTATATTTTAAAATGTAATTTACGCAAAGCAGAATTTTCAGCATCATTACTCCAGTTTTCAGAGTCACATAATCCTTCAGAAATCATTCTAATATGATGATTTGGTGCTCAAGAAACATTATTTCTTAACAGTTGTACTGCTTAATATTTTTTTGGAAGCTGATTACACATTATTTTCATATTCTTTGATGAATATGACAGACTTATTTTAATAAGGACATATTTTGTAAAATTATAAATGTATTTACTGTCATCTTTTGATTAATTCAAAGCATCCTTGCTGAAAAAAAAATCTAATAGACCCAAACTTTTGAACGGTAATGTATATTTATATTTAAATATATTACTTTCACAAAATATTCTATTATATTTAGGGCTGTCAAATGATTAATCGCGATTAATCACATCCCACAATAAAAGTGTGTACATTTCTCAGTCTTGGTTCCTGTCTGTGTAGGAGCTTCACCATAAAGGCCGGTACTGGCACTCCGATTGTTTCCGATGTGCCAAGTGCTATAAGAACCTGGCCAAGGAGTCCTTCACCTCAAAAGATGACAGGGTCCTGTGTGGGACGTGTAGCTCACGTGAGGATGCCCCTCGCTGCCATGGCTGCTACAAGCCCATACTGGCAGGTATAGATATAAATGTTTATGTGTTTTTATATAAAGTAGTTTGATATTACTTAACAAATCTAATATGAAATAAATATAAATGTTTGAAAGTTTATGAACCCCTTGCTGAATCTGTGAAAATGTGAACCATTTTAACAAGATAAAATGAATCATAAAATAATGCATGTTATTTTTATTTTTTTAGAACTGTCCTGAGTAAGATATTTGACATAAAAGATGTTTACATAAAGAATACATATCCTTCAGGTTCTGAAGATTCTTCAGTTTTCCTACACACACACACACACACACACACACACACACACACACACACACACACCTAAAGGATTATTAGGAACACCTGTTCAATTTCCCGTTAATGCAATTATCTAATCAACCAATCACATGGCAGTTGCTTCAATGCATTTAGGGGTGTGGTCCTGGTCAATCTCCTGAACTCCAAACTGAATGTCAGAAGGGGAAAGAAAGGTGATTTAAGCAATTTTGAGCGTGGCATGGTTGTTGGTAGATGAGCCGATCTGAGTATTTCACAATCTGCTCAGTTAGTGGGTGTTACATGTATAACCTGTCTGCTGTGTTCTTTGTGTTTTGAGTTCAGCCCCGTGACCTAGTTTCTCCCCAGTCTTCCTAATGAGTTATGTCTATCACCTGTGTCCTGTTAATTACCTCGTTTAGCCCTGTGTTAATTACCTCGTTTAGTACTCAGTTTCGCCTCAGTGTTTGTCCGTCGTCGTTCATGTAAAGTGGAGTGTCTGGATGGTCCTGTGGTATTTCAATTAAAAGATTCTTGTTCCAAGTTCACCTTTGCCTTTGTGAGTTCGACCTACACGCCTGATCTGTAACACTGGGATTTTCACACACAACCATTTCTAGGGTTTACAAAGAATGTTGTGAAAAGGGAAAAACATCCAGTTTGCCTTGTTGATGCTAGAGGTCAGAGGAGAATAGACCGACTGATTCAAGCTGATAGAAGATCAACTTTGACTGAAATAACCACTCGTTACAACCGAAGTATGCAGCAAAGCATTTGTGAAGCCACAACATGCACAACTTTGAGGTGGATGGGCTACAACAGCAGAAGACCCCACCGGGTACCACTCATCTCCACTACAAATAGGAAAAAGAGGTTACAATTTGCCGAAATTGGACAGTTGAAGAAAATAAAAATGTTGCCTGGTCTGATGAGTCTCGATTTCTGTTAAGACATTCAGATGGTAGAGTCAGAATTTGGTGTAAACAGAATGAGAACATGGATACATCATGCCTTGTTACCACTGTGCAGGCTGGTGGTGGTGGTGTAATGGTGTGGGGGATTTTTCTTGGCACACTTTAGGCCCCTTAGTGCCAATTGGAAATGGTTTCTGACCATGTCCATCCCTTTATGACCACCATGTACCCATCCTCTGATGGCTACTTCCAGCAGGATAATGCACCATGTCACAAAGCTCGAATCATTTCAAATTGGTTTCTTGAACATGACAATGAGTTCACTGTACTAAAATGGCCCCCACAGTCACCAGATCTCAACCCAATAGAGCATCTTTGGGATGTGGTGGAATGGGAGCTTCGTGCCCTGGATGTGCATCCCACAAATCTCCATCAACTGCAAGATGCTATCCTATCAATATGGGCCAACATTTCTAAAGAATGCTTTCAGCACCTTGTTGAATCAATGCCACAGTTCTGAAGGCGAAAGGGGGTCAAACACAGTATTATGATGTTCCTAATAATCCTTTTGGTGAGTGTATGTATATATTTTTATTCATTTTCCTTTCTAATGTGTTTGATACAGGCACTGAAAACGTGGAATACAAAGGCAACTCATGGCATGATGAGTGTTTCACCTGCTATCAGTGTCAAAAACCAATCGGCTCCAAAAGTTTCATTACAAAGAACAACAACATCTACTGCAGCCCTTGCCACGAGAAGAAATTTGCCAAGCAGTGTGCTTGCTGCAAGAAGGTGAAAGATGTATTAGAAATGAATGTATTTTAGTTAATGATTACTTTTAAAGTTGTTGATTTCTTAATATTCTATAAATACAAAACATGTTCTTTTATGATAAAAAATAAATTAAGATGTTTTATGATAATGACTGTAAAGAGTTGCCTCACTGTATTGTTTCCACATGTCTTCCTCCAGCCCATTACCACAGGAGGTGTGAATTACCAGGACCAGCCGTGGCATTCAGAGTGCTTTGTGTGCTCCTCCTGCCGAAAGCCTCTGGCTGGCACCCGCTTCACCTCCCACGAGGAAAAGGTCTACTGTGTGGACTGCTACAAAAGCACTGTGGCCAAAAAATGCAGCAGCTGCCAGAATCCCATTACAGGTTTGAATCCAAACACACACAAATTTCTCGACTTTATGCATTCTTTTAAATGTTGTGTATTTGACTTGAATTAAAGTGACAAATAAATCTACCTTTTCTCATCCCACAGGATTTGGCAAGGCTACGAACGTAGTGAACTATGAGGGAGGCTCTTGGCACGATTACTGCTTTAACTGTAAGAAGTGCTCTCTCAACCTGGCAGAAAAGCGTTTTGTAGCTCGCAATGGAGACATTTACTGCTCTGACTGCTCCAAGAAACTGTAAGCGCCTGCTCACCGCGGAGACGCAGAAGAGTGAGATTAATTCAGAAAATAGTCCGCATTCATTTGAATTTATACAGAAAGCCCACATAAATATGCTGAAGTATTGACAAAGGCTTCTGTTATGTTGGTTCTGGCTTCTTTACGAGGGGAGTTTGATATTTCCTGTGAGAAGTGTTACGTTTACCTAGAGGCTTTGATGGGAAAACTTATCCCCTCTTTCCAAAGGCCCATTTGTCTCAGGAAAGATATGAGACAGGATGAAAGAGGTGTGTGTTAGGAATTTGAAAGGTTGTATTACCAGTATATCTGTGTTTTAGACCGACTTGTTTCATTGTATCAAATCAAGCTTTGTGTTTATAACTTTTAAATCTGTAACAGCTTGTAATCTTGGCGATTAACTTTTTCAGTACTCTGGGTTTCCACTTTTTTATCTTTTCCGTGTGATTTGAAATATCAATTGAACACTTTGTGATGTTGCCATATAAAAACCCATACTGGAATTTTTTTTTATAAATCTGTTCTTTATTGTCTCTCTTCTTACTTATAAATTGATCTCTCTGTAATTAACATTAAAACTATGTTATTTTACCTTTTGTATGATCTAAGAAAAAATAAAGTTGAAATTTTAAGAAAATGTCATTTGTATTTGCCATTTGCTGTCTTTTTCAAAGAGCAGCGACATCTAGTGGAGTAATGTAGCACAGAATCAATAAACGTTTATTTCATATCAGTATGCAGACTAAAAACCTCGTCTCGTTAAATTAACTTTGAATTTTTAAACATTCTATATAACAAAGTGTGCATTTTATTATATATTGTTTTGTAATAAAATACTCAATAGAACACCAATAAGTTACCAGTTTAGCTAAATAAACTATATTGAGTTATATTAAAGGTGGGGTAAGTCTTATTTCAAAACCGTTTAGAAAAAGGACACTGGCCAATGACACTGGCCGAGTGGAATAACAAACTTGTAGCCAATCAGCAGGTAAGGGGCGCGTCTACTATTGATGGTGAGAAGAGCGCTCGCTCTCGCTCTGTGCACTTCATTATTCAAAACACACGAGTCACGCAGGACATTAGCCGAGATCTAGCCTAATATATGCTGCTTGACTATGCTCGTGTGTCATGTTCGCTTGCTTGTTAGTCCATTTGCGATCGTATTGTGTCTCACTTCAGCGATGATAAAGACCCGCTCATTTCCACACCGTATGGAGCATCTAAATCCCCTCACTGTGTGCTTCAAGCATCAGCTCACACAATGTCTCCGACAAGTAAGATACTATACACTGTAAAAAGATAACTGTGAAAAATACAGCAACTTGCTGGCAGCAATTAGCTTGTAAGTTGCTGTATTTCATTTCACAGTATTCTTACTGTAAATATAATCGCAGTAACTTTTAAATTACTGTAAAAAAATGTACAGTAATAATCACAGTACTGTATTTTATAATTATACTGTAATCAGGATTAGTGCATTAATTTTTTGTACTGTAAAATAAAGACACTGTCACAAATGCCATTTATTTTCTCACTTTTAATTTCAAAAATTCATAAAAAAAATAGTATAGCATAATTTGTTCAATGTTACAATTTATCTGTAAATTTTTTATTTCATCACTTTTCTGAACATACAAAAAAAACACTTTTCTGAACAAACAAAATCAATATTTATTAAAATGTTTGGATAAAATTACAAATGTATAAAAATATAATGATTTAAAAACAGCAGGATTTCAAATCTATATATTTTCTGAACATATACATTTTTTTCAATAAGTTAACATTTCTCTGTGAACAATTTATTTCATTTCAGCACTTTTTTGAGCAAACAAAACAATCAATATGTATTCAAATGTTTGGGTAAAATTACAAATCTATAAAAATTAAATGATTTAAAGGGATAGTTCACCCAAAATGTTTAATTGTGTCATCATTTACTCACCCTCAACCTGTATAAATTTCTTGCTTTTGCTGAACACAAAGAAAGATATTTTGAAGAATGTCGGTAACCAGACAGTTGATGGGTCCCATTGACTTCCTTAGTAGAAAAAAAAATACTAAGGAAGTCAATGGGACCCATCAACTGTCTGGTTACCGACATTCTTCAAAATATCTTTCTTTGTGTTCAGCAAAAGAAAGAAATTCATACAGGTTGAGGGTGAGTAAATGATGACACAATTTAAATTTTTGGGTGAACTATCCCTTTAAAAACAGAAGGATTTCAAACCTGAATATTGTTTTTCTCCAATAATGTTTTTTTTCCCATAACTATTATTCTTTTAAAACTTGACCTGGACTTCCTGGGCCTGAGTCTTCTACCCTGTAGAAGAAGAAATTCATTATTAATGTAAAAGTTTAAAAGTAAGACAGATGGGTTGATGACATACACATAAAGTTTTAAATAAATATTAGTATTTTTTATATGCTTTGTTGGTGGTTTGTGGAGTAGCATCCCCCAGGGCTGATATTTTTTATAGCTTTACAAAAGATAAATGTAAATGTATTTTCGTTAACACAAACTGTAACATCTGTAAAAATAACAACCTATTTTTAAAAGATAAAATGTAAATATTATGGAGTTGCAACTCGACTCTTATTAGACAGAATTGGTTTCTGTCATTTGCCATTACTTTAATATTTAATAACTGTCTACATGAATATTATAAAATTGTACATGAATATCCCACATTTCTGCCACAATACCATGTTTGCAGTTAGTGATACAACAGTGAAATTTATGTTTGTGAGTTCTGAATGGAAAAGTATTCTAACTGGCTGGTGTTGTCACACAATGTTCCTCCTGTTTTTCATGTCAGTGTTGTTGAATCACCTTGTGTTGACGCTGTAAAACTGCCTGATTTGAAAATGATGCTTGGCAGGCCTAAAGGGATAGTTCACTTTAAAATGAAAATGCTATTATCACATACTCAACCTCAAGTTGTTTCAAACCTGTATGAATTTCTTTCTCCTGCTGAACACAAAAGAGGATATTTTGAAGAATGTCGGTAACCAAACAGTTAACTGGAGCCAGTGACTTCCATGGTATTTTTTTTTACTACTATGGAAGTCACTGGCTCCAGTTAACTGTTTGGTTACCGACATTCTTCAAAATATCCTCTTTTGTGTTCAGCAGAAGAAAGAAATTCATACAGGTTTGAAACAACTTGAGAATAAATTTTAAAGTGAACTATCCCTTTAATAGACAAGTTGCTGGCCACCCCTGACTTTCAATCACCATTTAAAGGTATTCAAGGTAACAATTAAAAGTCTCACCTGGAATTAGTTGTTCTGCCAGTCATACTCGATGATGTCCCTGATGACCACCTTCCCAGTTTGTCTGCTAATCTGGACCTTTGAATTGCACTCGCTGTGCTCTGGGTTAATTCTGACGAAGAATCTGAAAATAAAAACATTAGGCTATGCATTACCCTATCCAAGAAAAAATACCTCTTTTTTTTCTATTGGATCAGTAACAACTAGAGATTTTTGGAATGTAAGTGCAAGATGCTTTATATGTGAAGTAACCCTTAATATTGGCATCTATTGTGTATGTTGAGTGCTTGGATCTTACCGAGCATGATGAGTCTGGGAGTGTTTGGCAGGAAATCTGAGCCTCAGCGTTTGCTTAGGTGGAAGTTTCTTGTAACACAAAATAAAACGAAAACACAGTTTTAGAAATCACAAGTTCAATATTCATAAGAGAAAGTGTGTGGCAATACTGTAAAAAATTACAATTTCAAATAATTTTTATTTAAAGCTAACGTAGCTACTATTTAATAAAATAAAAGACGTTATAAATGTAATTTCGCCAGATAAGACAAATATTAATGCAATATATGCTCCCAAAAGTCGGGAATGGCACTCTATTAACAATCTAACGTTATAGTTTCTGCAGCTTGAAGGCAATGAAGTTCAGAAAAATCATGAAATTATTAAGAATATGTTAAGTAACGTAGCTTAAAGGGGTACTTCAGCGCTGGGAAGATGAATCTGTATTTAAACTGGGTCATCAATGTAGTAGAAATGTAAAAATTATTTTTGAATTTGGTGTCTTCTAGACTGAGAAAAGACAGAAAATGTATTTTTGTCCCATGGGGATGAAAGACTACAATTCCCAGAATGCTTCGCTGCCCTGTGCCATTCCCCAACGCAACCAACTTGATTACAGTGACTGAGTTAGAGAAGACACTACAATTAAAAACTGAACGTGTCTGTTCAATATAATGAGTGAGTCACCGCGAGAGTATCACAGCACTGAGCACTAACTGCACGAGTGATGAGAGCTGAGGTAATCGCGACTACACTCGCGGCATACATTCACAACGCGAGTTCAGTCTGGTGCGTTTCAGTTCATGCCTTTACAAGCTTAACTTTCATAGAAATTAATTTGAGAAGTTAAAAGACTTACATTGCACACCATAGCTCCGTTTAAATGAGTGCCTGCCAGCTGAGCTTTCCCTGCAAGCTGAGTGTTATCTCCCATCCCCCATGTGCGGATTCAAAACATGCGGAAATAGCTCCCTCTGCTGGCTGTAGTCTTTAGCCTTTGGGCAAGCATTCCTCCTATGATGCAAAAATCGTCAATTTGCATCATAGGAGGAATTTTTCCAGAAATAAAATGCATAAATCTCTTGTATCAGGGAGATATGAGGGGGGAAAGCACAATAATTTGAATATACTCCAGGGTTTCTACTGATACAAAGCCATATGCTAATCGCTGAAGTAACCCTTTAACAGATAACGTTACCTCTAGCTGGCTGCGTTTTCTCGGCCCGCTTAACTTCAATGTCTGATTCCTCAGGCGGCAACAGCAAGCAAGAGAAAAGAAACGAGAGATTATTAAACGGCTACCGCGCCAATAAATACAAAAAATTACACCATTTTAAATTAATGTCATTTCCCAATGCTAACGTTAGTCTTTAATCAAATTAAAGACGTTAAAAATGTAATGTTGCCGGATAAGACAAATCTTAATACAGTAGCCTACAGCCCATGCATGCTCCCACAAGTTTGAATAGCATTTTACCAATCTAGTTTCTGGGGGTTTCCATTCAGAAAAATCATGATTAATCACTATGAAAAATATGTTAAGTTAGGCCTAACGTACATACCTCAGCTGCGTTTTCGTTCAGCTCGAGACCGTCGAGAGTCGGCAGGCTTTGGCTCACTGCCTCACGCGCATGTGGTGACAGGAAAAAAAGCGATCACATTATGTGACGGATCAGCACCAAAAGAGATCACATACACAATTTAATTTTTATTTAACAATACTATCCTTCTATAAATTAATGACGTTATCAAATGTTGCCAGACTAGAAAATATATCGAAATCATGCAGAAAAATTTGTGGAAATAAAATTATAAAATGCACACACAGCATGAGACGAGTTTACTAAAAAAGTGTGCCGCTCATTACTCTTTTCTCTCTCAGTGCACTCTTAAAGTTGAACAAACAGTTGACTTTACAAGAGTAAACTTTGGAAATACATTATGTTACCTTTCTGAAGTAAAAATTCGGGTGAAAGTGGGGAATCTCGTAGCTTTCCTTGGCTGAAAAAAAAAATATTCTAGAAAATGCTGTATTGTGATTCACAGGAGAAAAAAAAAATACTGTAGAATTTACCCGCCATTGAAAAAAGACCATGATGCTTTGCAGATCTACAGCAACATGCTGTATACAGGTTCTACAGTAAGTATTTTCTCATTTTACAGTAATAATGCTGTGAAAACTACAGAAATTGGTTACAGTGTACTCTAGTATCTACTAAAGAAACAAGCACGTCTACATCTTGGATGCCCTGGGGGTAAGCAGATGAACATCAAATTTTCATTTTTGGGTGAACTATCCCTTTAATGGTGTCAAAATTAGTTTTGTAAGCGCAACTCTGATATGGTTTCAGTGCTTTATCTGAAAACCATAGGCCACTTAAGACAAGTACACCAAATCCTAATGAATACAAGTCGTATGCCTGTTTTCAAATACAAGGCCTAATAAGTCCCAGACTAAAATGTGTGTTTTAGTTGTTTTAACGGAAAACAAAGAGCACTGGCAGTCACATGTCACTTCCTCTCTCTCTCTCTCTCTCTCTCTCTCTCTCTCTCTCTCTCTCTCTCTCTCTCTCTCTCTCTCTCTCTCTCTCTAAGGCAGACCTAATCCTGGCTCAATTTAAATCCTGTCAATGAAACCAGCCTTATTTGACGCTGTCTGAAACAGTCTGGCTAGGGTCATAACAACAAATTCCCCCCAATAATTAGAAAATTAGAATTTTACATTCTTGATGCTGCTACACACCACTCTGTTTGTTGCTAGCTAGCTATAGGATAACAAAAGTTAAATGTTACATTTTTAGGTTGGCCAGCCTCAGCGGTCTAACAGCGCTCGTCACTGTCAGAATGAGTGGATGGCCAATCAAATCAAAGGTGGGGCTTAGTGTTTAAACAACCAATGATTGTTTTTATGATAAAATGGTTCAGCGACCAACAGTAATAACAAGTGATGCAAACTACTCACTTTATGACATTTCAGCATTTTTAATTGAAAGTATGTCATAATTTATGTAAATCACAACTGAAGAAACGTTTAGCATTTTTACATATATGTAATATGTACGATTTTTGGATTTAAAATATCCAAAAACCACAAGAACAATGTTTGTGTGTTGACTTGTGTAGCCCCCTCACGTTATCTTAAATGTTAAGCTGCGAGCAACACTCAAATGTATCTAATATGATAAAACAGCGCTGTGTTTCCCCACATACACATGACTGGAAGAAGCGGAAGCGGTCGTCTGCGGCATAATAAAAGCTTTACGAAATCAAGGCATCGTCAAGTTAAGGCTAACGTCAAAAATTACACATGTGGCTTTAAGTATTTTACTTTTACTTACTGTATAGTATAGGCTCGACATGCATTAGAAAATAGAGTATAATAGTTTAACAGGGTCATAACTCATAAGACATTTGAAATGCAGTTGCAAATGGACTTTGCATTTCAATTTGAAATTTGACAGTTACATACAGAAAAGAAAATCCAAACGCAGATCAAGCATTTGTGTTTCCATTATGTCACAATGTATGCGTACACAATTAAAAAAATAATTTGTTGTTTTAACTTAAAAAAAATAAGTGTTCATGTTGCTTTAAAAATTGTAAGTTTAGTCAACTCAAATATCCAAGTTGTCACTTAGTACAACAACTGCACAATTTAAGTTGACTGAAGGTGGCACGAAGAATTTGAAAGGTGTATCTAAGGCTAAAATACATTTCATTATTGTGGATAAGTTCTCAGATTTTTTTATTTATTTTGATTTGCTGTCTAGCACAAACATGTTCTTCAGGTTTATTGAATGTTTCCATGCTGTGCAATTTTGCAAATATAAGAGAGAAATTGTAAAATAGACGTATAAACTCAAAGCTGCAGCTGTTGTTTGCTTATCATATTACAGCTATACTGACTGATCTTGAACTTGGCTTTATGAAGATGGTGTACAGTGCATATGTACACAGTCATTGGCTGACATGTTGATCTGAATAAGTGGATGATGGATGAGCTTAATGAATAACAGTAGAATGACATGGGAACTTGTAGAGGCCACTACAAGATCTCTCTCATGGTCATCCCTTTCACATCAATCAGCATACAAGCTGATGTACAGTTACTCTCTTGAACGAAGAAATGACCTACATGGAAATTTGACACTAGCACATATTAATGCGTGAGTAACTATTGTTTCCTTTTGCTTGCATCTAACTGCAATATGCTCAATAAATGATAAATGGTTTATATGGAAAATGCTGAGAAAACTCAGTGTTTGAAGCGGAGCTTGATACTGACTTATAAATAAACCAAAATCTTTGTGTGTAATTTTATTCCTTGTCTTTTTCAGCTGGACAATGGAAAAACACAATAAACAGGTTAAGGCTTTATTCATCATCCTCATTCTATGTATAATAACATGGAAGAATAGAGGTATTATTGTTGCGCAAAATATTTCACCATTCACAATTTCTTATGTTTAGTTATTTTGTTGTGTTTTACATCATTTCATTTTACACCTGAGGTTCAGTAAATGCTGACAGTCTGTGGGGGAAGAAGGTGGATTTCTTACAGAAGGACTGTAAATACTGGCTGCTGAATAATGAAGCTAAAATCCCAGCCCTGGAGGAGCTCAGTGTGTGTGTGAACATAAAGAGGAAGATCAGCAATTCAGACTGGACCGCGTTCACGTACCTTCACCCTGATAAGACACGCATAGAGCTGGGGATGAGGGGTCATGGATCAGACCTCAGTATCATAATGTTTGGGATAGAATGGACTAAATCTTCCGTGGTGACATTGGGAAACTGGCATACAGTCTGCATGACCTGGTCCAATTCTATGACTGAGCCAAAAGTCTATGTTAATGGATCCGGAGTGAATCTGGAAGCAGAGTCTAAAGGAACGGCTGTGCATCCTCTCTACAAGAGTGTTGCTGGCGGTGGCACTTTGACTTTAGGTGTGTACCACTATTTTGTGAATGACGAGATGAACATCGAAACAGGAAAAGAACTGAAGGGCAGTTTAAGTCTGTTCAGGGTGTGGAAACGTGAACGCAGCGCTCAGGACATTTCAGATATGACCTGCACTGATGGAGATGTTCTGCATTGGGAGAAACGAATCTGGAAAAAAGACGACCACTGTCAGCCAATAGAAGACCATACGCAACAGTGCGGTAAGGGACAAAAACGTACACACAAAATGTGTTATGTATATGACACTTTACACAAATAGGGTACACTGTAAAAAAGAGAAGAAAAAAAGTCAGTAAGAATATGGCACAATAGTTGTTTAACCTGTATTTAAGTATGCATTGCATTGTTTTATATTGTAGGATTAACAGAAATTTCTTCAAAATTACTGGATAATGTCCTGGCTTTACAAAAAGTCATCTCTTTAAAAAATGGTTTAATAGTTATTAATTTCTGTATATTTAGCCCAAGGTTTGCAATTTTCAAAATCATTTCAACATGAATGCAGTTTAAAACCCAACAAATACACCAAACACCAAAAGTAAAAAAAAACAATACAAAAGTTTGTAACACTTTAAAATACGGTTAATTAGTTACATTAACATGAACTAATAATGAACTTTTAAAGCATTTACTTATCCTTGTTAATTTTAATTTCAACATTTACTAATACTTTATTAAAATCTTGTCACCATTATTTAATGCACTGTGAACTAACGTGAACAAACCATGGACAGCTGTACAAAGATGAACAAATACAGTAACTGCTCATGGTTCATTAACTAATGCTAACTAATGACCCTTATTCTAAAGGGTTTTATATATATATATATATATATATATATATATATATATATATATATATATATATATATATATATATATATATATATATATAGATTAAATTATATTTAAAATAAAAATTAATTTCCCATAAATTAAAGATCCTGGATTATAATACTATACATTACATTTATAAATACTACACTATATATTATTACCTTGGCATATAATTACATAATAATATTTAACAAGTTTCTAATACAGCGGCTATAATACAGCGGAGTTGAATTCTTGATATCAACAATTAGCATTTCTGATATCAAGAATTCATTATAATTTAATGTATCTAAAATGGCTTTCTTACTATAACCAATCACATTCATGATATCAGAAATGAACATTGTCACTAGTGGCAATTTAATTCTTGATATCAACAACTGAATTTGAATGGCAGCCTTTGGTAACATTTCACTAGTGAAAATACAACTACTGATGTCAAGAATAGTACGAATTAAATTGTTGATATCAAGAATTCATATCCACACGTTATAGACTACTGATTCACGACTTATAGGGAGCTGATTGAGACGCACCCAGGTTTTCCTGATCAGAAGAATACACAGAAACAACTATATCAGATATAAGCAGATGCATAAAATAACGCGATTGTCAACATTTAGCAGCATATAAATCAAAACTGCCTGATTTTACAGAATGAAATGTTGACCTATGATGAGGTAAAGACCTTATGTGCCAGAGAAACAATCGCGCAGCCATTTTACTGTTTTTGGGCTACGTCTCTGTATATTTCAGTATTAAGCTGGTGAAGTGGATTTAACTTATTATTATAGAGTTAACGAAAGTTAACTCTGGGGAAATTCTGGCGGGGAAATAATTATTTGTGTGAATAATAGGCATAATGACAGGTTGATGAGGTGACCTTAAGTGTTTGGTCATTGTTTGTTTTTTTAATTGTTTTTATTTTTATTTTTAACAGTGATCATTTTGAACGCATATGTTTTATTAAATCAACAGTTAGTTTGTGTAAATTGAGACATTGGAATAATATTATTTACTTGTCTCTCCGCTGTTAGTTTTATGTTAGGCACTAGATTATTAAATATAATAGGTAAATCATAAAAATGTATTTTTGTCTCTAATGTTTTTAAAAGAAAGTACAAGAGTTCCATATTCATGAAACGTAATAGTAGCCTATATATTGGCTGACTTATTTAAATTATCAATTTAAACAAAAATAAATAATGTTTGCTAAATTCTGTCCAATTCGGTATGTACAGTATATATGTCATGCCCCCTTTATTGGTCTTTTTTTATACCTCATAATTTCCTCTTGTTCCAGACTGGCCTTATTATGAAATAAAATTAGTGTTTATAATCTGTCGGGAAGACGGAAACAAAACAAACACTGACAGCGCTCGAGAAGTTGCACATCAGTGGGTGAGCTACAAAAAACACATATTGAATTTTTACTGCTATTAGTTCAAGACAAAATGTCAATAAAATTTGTGTTTTATTTTCTCTCCAAGTTAACACAAGCACTAGGAGAGTTAAAATTGTGGACGCCATATTTGCACAAAGTCGAAGTGTTTCCTTTAGGAGGGTAAGATCTTAATCTAAACACAATACAAATGTTCTCAGGCCAGAATCTAAATTTACTCTTGTTGTCTTTTTACAGCTTACACACACGCTCCAGTAGAAATGCAAAGGTGCGTCAGCAACGTTAAGACTATCAAAATATAAATCCACATGCTCATCAAACTAACAAGATTTCTCTCTTCAGCAGAGAACCATGAAATTATGGGCGACAAGTCCTGGAATGAGCCAGTGAGGATCTTTTTTATTTCATCTTTTTCACCTAGAAAGGATTTTTCTGAATCTGAAAGAGCTTTTAAATAACATTTGTGCTTTTTGAACATGGATTTTGGTACACCCTTGAAAATAAAGGTGCCAGGAAGAACTAAAAATGGGGTTTCAGAGTGATGCCATAGAAGAACCATTTTTGGTTCCCCAAAGAACAGTTATGTCAACGGTTCTTTAAAGAAATTTTTTTTTCGCACCTTTTTGCCCTACAAAGAACCGTTTGTCCAATGGAAAGGTTCTTTGGATATTAAAGGTTTTTATTGAAACATACACCCTGGCAAAAAACATTTAAGAACCTTTATTTTTAAGAGTGTATTTGGAAACGATCATGTATTTACAAATGCATTTTTATTAATAAGACATTTTAAAAGTAAACCATATGTCACCATATAGCACACATGGACAAAAATATTGATAATTTTGTCATTGTGTTGTTGTTTTTTATAGGTTTGACTGTTTGGCTCACCTAAATGTGACTCCTCCTGCTGATGTAGGACAAATGCAGGATGAACTCTCTAAGATCCTCGCCAAGAGACACAAAATAGACCCTTATGAAATAATTACAAATCCTGATTTCATCTTCATATACCCTCTTGGTAAACCAGTTATACTCCAAGACACTAAAGCATAACCTCATCCAAATATACAATTGTCCATAGTCAAGCATGCTTCTGATGTAGCTAACAAGTACCGGTGTTTTCAATGATCTAATTGTTTTCTTTTTTTCATTTTACACTTTTTAGAGGATCTCTTACCAGACCCAGACATAACTCATCCAACTGAAACACTAGCAACCACAACTCAGCCGATGTCTGAGACTACTGAAATCATGACTACTGCAAAATCAATTGGCACAACACCCATACAAATGGAAACAACAAGAACAGTTGTTTCATCCTCCACTGAAACCACAATCCTGTACAGAAACTGTATGTATTAGTTTCTCTCTCATGAACAGTAAAATGCATACCATTGTAGATTCACACAGGATTCTTTGACTTCATGTTTTGAACAGTCACCATCTCCACACCATTCATGGAAACAACCCTGGCAGAAAGTTCCTCGACAATTAAGGACACAACAGTTTTATCCTCCACAACAGTTTTATCCTCCACAACAAGTCGCGCATTAAATACAACTATATGCTCTCCTACAGTTTCACAGGATGGAATAATATCAGGTGAATACTTACATTTTTACTATGACAAAACATTTTTTTTTTTTAATTCAAGCACAATTACTAATAGTGTGGCATGTTTAATAATGTATCTGTCCTGAAAATAGATATTTATTTCAATGTCAACGTCAATGTGACTGTAAAAGGCTCTGGTGACCCTAAGAGTATAATTGAAATCTGGGTAAGAAAACCTAAAAATGGTCCAGATGTGTTGCATGTCAAACTGGAAACATGTACCATATCTCAGTAGTGTCTTTTTTAAATTATCATTACAGCTTAATGAAACTCTTTCTAGTAAAGGAATATCTGTGTTGCACTTCAAACTCGTGACGTCCTCAACACGAAGGTTAGTCAGTCTTGTTGTTATAATGCAGAGAACAGACCAAATCCCAAGACACACTATTGAATTTATTTTAAACATGAATGTCTGATTTGTGTTTGCAGTGTGGAAACAAAATTATCCAAAGTGGATAGAAAGGTACATGCTATTATGCAAATAAATAGAAATTGAAAGTTTCTCATAGATAGGCTACACAACATAACTATATTTCCCATTATCTTGTTCATTTGTTTCGCAGCGTTCCCTCTTCTCAATAACGAGGTATGAGCTCAACAGCAATGGAAGAAAAGGAAACAATAGCGAATAATCATTGTTATGAACATACAGCATGATTTAATGTGGTTAACTGATATGGCTTTTTCCCAGCCATAGCTGTGTCTTTCATGCTCAGGTAACAACTTCCTCAAACATCGCAGACACACAAAAACAGATTCATGAACTTCTGGAGAAACCATACACCAGTGGATTAGTACACTTGGATCCCCAACCTGAGGACATTTTAATTAATTATATTGGTATGTGCTACATCTGAAGAAGAAACAAAAATCTGGGGCCGTATTCACAAAACATCTTAAGGCTAAAAGTAGCTCCTGACTTTCCGATTTAGGAGAAACTCTTAAAAATAATGGCCGTGTCAGTCCTAATTTTAGGAGTATTTTCTAACCCTGCGTCTCAATCAGCTCCCTAGTTCACTAGTCAGGGGGCACTGATCAGGACATAAGTCAATGGGCTGACTCCCTGATCAGTGCCCTGACTAGTGAACTAGGGAGCTGATTGAGACGCACCCTAAGAGTATTTCACAAAGCATTTTAGCGCTAAAACTACTCAGAAAAGTAACTCCTAAGTCACTAAGACCAAATCACAATAACATGATCTCTGTCCTATCATAATTAAAAGGCAAAAATAATAAATCATATTTTTAATTTAATAAATAAATAAGAAAATAATGTCTGAGGGGGTCAAGGAGCGAGGTGTTGTGATGCAGAAAATTGTCCAGGGTAAAGGTGAGTCGGCTGAGTATACTGTATACCTCCTCTAGAGCTGGTTAGTGCTCCTCCCGAACATAATTTGTCAGTTGAATTCTGTCGAAATCGAACTTTGTTAATAAAACATAACTTGGCGCTTGAAACATAACTTGTCGCTTGAATTCTGCAATCTCTCGAGATGTTTACAGGTTAGAAGCTGAATGATGTTTTTTCTTTATTAGTGACAGCCTACTTTTTAAGATCTTTATTTGAATATCGCATAATTCTTATTTTAAAACAAATATTGCCATATTTTCAATATGGCAAAATGATGCATCGTTATATACCTCTGTAAATCACTGACAGTCTCCTCCCCTATCAGCCAATCACTGTGGGCATAGTTCGTAAGCGTGATGACAGCAACGAGGTCAACCCTGCCCTTTATCTTAAAACTTATCTTTATTCCTTAGTAAAAGTTGGTCTCAGCAGCTTTGTGAATAGGTTTTAAGAGAAAACTCTTAGCTAAGATATTTTACTGCTATTTAAGAAAACTCTTAGTGGTAAGATCAAATGTTTTGTGAATACGGCCCCAGATGATGAGAGGATCAGATCATAATACATTCTCAGTACTCTCATTATAATATGGATTGAAACTGAGGAATGTAATATTGAATTAATTACATTTCATTATATAACCGCACACAGAGTATTCTGAATGCAACTCTCTTGGTCTCCAAAAACAGGGCCATGTCCTGAACACAACCATCACACCAGACAAGGGCTTTTCAGATGGCCCCAAATTGGGGTTCAACGCATTACCTCGCTTTCCTGTGTGGGAAACTCTGACAAGACAGCATATAGGCAGTGGTAGGAGCCTCTCGTAATATTCTGAAAATGTTCAATTTTGCTGAAACAAAACTAATGGTATGTAAAGTAGCCTATGTAATGTCTGCACCACTACGGCACCAAACACAAGTGCACAAATAATTCACACCATTCCCAGGTAAGTTGGGAAAAAAATGTTTTCCTAACATTCCTATTTAGATATGAAATATCATTTTTAATTTCTGGCAAGTTTTAAGAATTATTTTCCTTGTTTATACGAACATTAATTATGTAAAACTTTAGCAGAACATTAAAGGGTTAGTTCACCCAAAAAGCACAATTCTATTATTTTATCTCACCCTCATGTCATTTCACACTCATAAGACCTTCGTTCATCTTCTGAACACGAATTAAGATATTTTTGATTAAATCCGAGAGGTTTCTGAATAGGGCCCTATTTTTTTACGATCTGAGCGCATAGTCTGCATGACGCAGGTGCACTTAGGCCGTGTCCAAATCCATTTTTGCTGGTTAAACGAAAAAAGAATTGTGTGTTTGGCGTAACCTGCAATAAACCAATCGGAGTCTCACCTCCTATTCCCTTTAAAGCCAGTTGCGCTTGCACCATGGTGGGTTCGCTATTTACATGGCATAATTTGTGAGGGAGACGTAAAATCATTTTATTTTTAAAATTTAAAAATTAATGCGTATGTTGCACATCCCTGTGTAATAAGCAACGTGTACACACCTTGTGCACCCGCATATAGGAGTATATTAGTAATGCGCCCTTTAAATAACAAAAAATACTGCGCTATTGACTTAAGACCAGGGTTTTTGTTAGTCAATGGCGCAGTTGTTTTCAGATGCCTCAAAACGAGCCAACAATGCTCCTGAACACACCTCATTTTCAGACCAGCACACCCATGGGTAAGCAGATGGGCGCGAGTACTTTTGCTGTTTAAACAATGTGGAGCTAGATGTGAAAATGATTACTGCGTCAGGCTGAAACTAGCAAAAAAACATGTGCAATGCACCGGGTGTATGATAGGGCTCAATAATATTAAGGTGTAACCACTAGAGTCACATGGACTATTTTAACGATCTTTTGATCTGCTCATTGAGACCTTGATAACATAATTATCTACCTATAAATCCTTCAACACTCCATTGTCAGAGTTATTGCTCCTAATCACCAACTTTAAAAAGAGGAAGCCATCTGATTTAATATTTGAAGGGGCGGCTGTAAACCAATTAATCACATGTATGTTCCATATGGCGGTATCATTAATGTCAGAACTGTTTGTATGATCGATTTCATTGCAGAGTTTAAACAATCTATTGCTCTTTAACAATGTTCCAGACGTGTCAGGTTTATTTACAGCCACAACACAGATGGACAGGTTCTAACCCTGAACCTGAAGAGCATTACATAATGTTTTGTATCTTTCAGTCAAGGAGCTCTTAACTAATTATTAGATGGATTTGATCCAAATAATTAATGGTTTGATATGTTGATATATATGTGATGTGGATTGTGACTGTCTCACCCTTCTCTCCAGTTTTTTGGATGCAAACTCTAACAATGCTCATTGGACGTCTCCAGACCTGGGCCAGTGCCAGGTTGTAGTCAACAGTGTGTCAGATCTACAGGACATCACAGTCACTAATGGTAAACCCTTCTCAGAATTCACAAGCTTTTAAAAAGAAGTCAACTGAATCATCGTTATTCACAGAAAACACAGATAAAACACAAATTATGGTTCCAAAAAGTGTTTTTGTTTTTTTCACAATGATGCCATAGAAAATCCATTTGGTTCCCCAAAGAACCAAACAATTTTTTTCCTATACAGTAAAAACTATAAAGAACCTTCTGTTCAATGAAAATATTACATGGATGTTAAAAGTTCTTTATGAAAATGCCAATAAAGGACCTTAATTTTTATAAATCTATTTTAATACATTAGCCTCTATTTAATTTTTCTATATACTGTATGGGCATCTCTTCAAAACACTCCCTTATGCTTTTCCCTATTAGACAATGCAGAAGATATTCTGGCCATGATTCAGGACTTGTTACATGAGGACAATGATCTGGATGAGTTTGAGCTCTCAACGGTTTTCAATAAACTAGCCGATGTGATTAACGTTAGCGTGATCACACCTCCGCTGGGAGAGGTCATCATCAACATCACGTCTGACATCCTGGAGTCTAAAAGCAACCTGCTACCTTTCACCAACAGGTGTGTGTGTGTGTGCGCATGTGTGTGTGCGCATGTGTGTGTGTGTGTGTGTGTGTGTGTGTGTGTGTGTGTTTGTGTGCGCGTGTGCGCGCCGCGTGTGTGTGTGTGTGTGTGACATGAGCGTTCATTTAATATATTTGCTTGATTTTTATTAAACAATAAAAGTAGCTAAACAAATATTGTAAATGATATAATGTGGTTGACAGTGAAATAAATTGTGCGTAACTTTATTAAATTAGGTCTGATTACAGGCAGATTGAATGTTTTCCATGTAAACAAAAATCCTTTTGCTGTGTTTGTGTAGTATTCTGAACATCACAGAGGCTGTTGGAGACCTGATGTTAGGGTTCACCGGAGACTCAGTCAGTTTAACAGCTTCTGCCTTGGCAATATCAGTGGTCAATATTGACCAAGAACATTTTCATAACCTCACCTTTGGAGTCTCATCCACCAAAGGCTTCAACCCTGAGGTGAGCAATTTCATGAAACTAGCTTATTACACTCAGGGCCATTTTTTGGGATTTCCGCCTGGATTTGGCCTACCCAAATTGAAAAGCTTCCCATACACACATACAGTGGTCTAGGTTCAAAATATTGGTGTCATTGGTGTTATAACAGCTTACACAACATATACTTACATGTTTATCACTTTTTGCAGTGTTTTATGTAATTTTAAAGGGTTTCCTGTACAATGACACCAACATTTTGAACCTAGACCACTGTATGTGGGTATGGGAAGCTTTTCAATTTGGGTAGGCCAAATCCAGGCGGAAATGGAACTAGAGTAATTTAGTGTAAAACAAATGCCAAAGTGGTGCATATCTCCAGAAAGTATAGACTCTAAGTCATATATGACATCATAGCTCCTCCACAGACATTTAAAATGGAAAGTATACACATGAAAATGTCATTCCGGACCCTGTACAGGGTCCACGGAGTTTAAGAGGCTAGGTGAACTTTACATTTATACACTACCGTTTCAAAGTTTGAGTTAAGAAAAGAAGGGGGAAAAAGAAACAGATACTTATATTTAGCAAGGCTGATCAAAAGTGACAATAAAGACATTTATAATGTTATAAAAGCTTTCTATTTGAAGGATCATTGACATTGAAGACTGGAGTAATGATGCTGAAAATTCTGCTTTAATTATTATTATAATATAATATAACAAACGTAGAGCTTTGAATGTTTCTACATTTCTATTTTATACTTTTTCCTACCTTTAAAAACATAAATCATATACATAAGGCATCTTAAAAGTTACACAGGGATCAAATCTTATGCTTTCCTTCTATAGATTTATATCAACCAGGAGCCTTTTGATGGCACAGTGGCCTTCATTTCACTTCCATCTGAAATACAAAACAGATTCCCAATCTTAAATGATACCAGCCCCCGTATTCAGTTTCAGTTTTATGGTGCTCCAACTCTCTTTCAAACAAAGGTGAGTTCAAGTTACTGTGGCAAATGTTCATTTTACAGTTTATATGTGTCTTTTGTGAAACTATTTTGACACTACTTTTGCGAATTTGCCTCAGAATGAGCCAGAGAGGAAAAAACTGAACACGTACGTAGTGTCTGCAAGTGTGACTAATGCCACAGGGCCCATTGAAAACCTAAAAGAATATGTTGCGATCACTCTGCACCATCTAACAACTAAGACAGTAAGTGGAGTTTTTAGAAATGTCCAGCAATTTAAAAAACAGATAGTTAAGCTGCCTTTTTACCTTTGACAGAAGGACCAGGATGTCCAGTGTGTCTACTGGGATTTCAATAAGAATGGTAAATTGGACTGAATAAATACATTATAATTCTTCTCATTATTAGTTGCTGTGCCTCATAAATTTATTTTTGTCGGTGGGTTTATGCATGTGCTATTTAAGATGGATTTGGAGGATGGAGTCCAAAGGGGTGCTGGACGTTTAATATCAGCAAAGATTACACAACCTGTCTGTGTGACCATATGACCCACTTTGGAGTGCTGCTGGTATGACACACAATTACAATTACTTTATTAGTAAAAAAAAAAGAAGTATATATATATATAATACATTTTCACTGTATTGCCAAAGGTATTAGGACACCCCCCAAATCATTGAATTCAGGCGTTCCAATTACTTCCATTGCTACAGGTGTATAAAATCAAGCACCTAGGCATGCAGACGCTTCTACAAACAATAACTCCATTTGTGAAATGTCCTCAATACTAAATATTCTATATTCAACTGTTAGTGGTATTGTAACAAAGTGGAAGCAATTGGAAACAACAGCAACTCAGCCACAAAGTGGTAGGCTATGTAAAATCACAAAGCAGAAGTCACAGTGTGCAGAAGTCACCGACTTTCTGCAGAGTCAATAGCTACAGATCTCCAAACTTTGTGTGGACTTCAGATTATCTCAAGAGCAGTGCGTAGAGAGCTTCATGGAATGGGTTTCCATGGCCGAGCAGCTGCAAAGTGCAATGCAAACCATGGACTCTAGAGCAGTGGAGTGACAACTTAGGCTTCTCTGTCTGGCAATCCGATGGGCAAGTCTGGGTTTGGCGGTTGCCAGGAGAACGGTACTTGCCTGACTGCATTGTGCCACATGTAAAGTTTGGTGGAGGGGGGATTATGGTGTGGGGTTTTGTTTCAGGGGTTGGGCTTGGCCCCTTAAAGGATCTCTTAATGCCTCAGCATACCAAGACACCTTTGGGATTAATTATAGAGCAGATACATCAGTGCCTGACCTCACAAATGTGTTTCAAGAATTAATTCCAATAAACACACTCCTAAACCTTGTGGAAAGCCTTCCCAGGAGAGTTGAAGATGTTATAGCTGCAAAGGGTGGGTCAACTCCATATTAAATCCTACGGATTAAGAATGAGATGCCATGAAAGTTCAAGGGGAGGCAGGTGTAAAGGCAGATGTCCCAAAAAAATTGGCAATATAGTGTGTAATATACACAAATAGCTCAAATGACTCAAATAGCATTTGGATATTTTTATGTATTATGATTTTTTTTATTTTTTTTAAGGACGTGTCCAGAACTCCTATTGATGAAAAGAATGAGAAGATCCTCACTATTATTACATACATTGGCTGTGGTGTGTCTTCTTGCTTTCTTGGGATCACAGTGCTAACATACACCCTCCTAGAGTAAGATGATTTAATATTTGATGTTAATAAATTGCAATGCAGCATATTTGCATTGCTATAATATTTGCCACAATGTACAGTATATGCCAGATTTTCATGTCTATTCAAACGGTTTTAAAAGTTTTAAAATAAAATGTATATTTTATTGTAAATAAGTATGTTTTCATGTTATATTGCTTTGCCATAAACTTTGGATGTATTGCATCTTAATACAGGAAGTTAAGAAGAGACTACCCATCCAAAATTCTGTTGAACCTGTCCATTGCATTACTGGGACTGAACCTGGTGTTCCTACTGAACTCCTGGATTTCCTCTTTTGGCATCCATGGCCTATGCACTGCTGTGGCAGTGACCTTACACTATTTCTTACTGTCTTCCTTTACCTGGATGGGCTTGGGGGCTGTGAATATGTACTTTGCTTTGGTCAAAGTTTTCAATGTGTATGTGCCCTCATACATCCTGAAATTCTGTTTGCTTGGCTGGGGTGAGAGGTTTAAGCTTATTAAAACATTTAGAGACCGATTTATTTTTTTATTTCATTCAACATCCATTATGTCTTTGTACAGGGATTCCACTTATTATATGTGGCTTGGTGCTGGCTATAAAGAGAGATGCATATGGCATGAACAACATGAGTGACTCCCAAGTGACACTGGATGATTCTGAAATGTTGTTAGTGACGTTGGATCATTTTTAGCATGAAAATCGAAACAGAAGAGCATTGCAAATAACTTTGTATTACTATGGTGTCAAATGCAAGTGAAGAATTTATATGCCTTTCTCTTTCAGCTGCTGGGTACAAAATGATGTGGTTTTCTACGTGTCAGTAGTGAGCTACATAGCCTTCATACTACTGTGCAACAGCTCCATCTTCTTAGTGGTTCTGATCCAGATCCGAAACATGCAAGTCAATCAACCTGCTGGCACCCGAAGTGGGATCTTGAAAGACCTGCGGGCCGTGGCAAGCCTTACCTTCCTATTAGGTCTGACATGGTCTGTGGCTTTTATTGCTTGGGGTCCTGTCAAAGTGTTCCTCCTCTACCTATTCTCCATACTGAACAGCCTTCAAGGTGAGAAAGAGCTCATGAAATGAATTTATATTCAGCTTTACGATCCAATTTATTAATAGTCAATGTTATGATTTATTCCAGGATTCTTCATTTTTGTGTTCCACTGTCTCATGAAGGAAAACGTGCGTAAGCAATGGAGAATACATTTATGTTGCGGTGCTTTCAAGCTTCAGGAATACTCTGGTAAGCACAAATTTCTTCCTTGCAATATTATATCTCGGAAAACACAAGCACTGACTTTGTGATTGTTTTCAGAATGGAGCCAAACTGCAACTGTGGTTCCGAAACACAAACCCAATCCACCAAAAACGTTTCCTTTCATGGCATCTGTGAGATCCATCAAGTCTAATTCAACTCAGAGCTCAACGGTTTCCTCAGAATCCAGCCAACATCAAGTGACTATCACAAGACCCGACCTGGGTAAGATGTTACCAATATGATATAGGCTATTGTTGATGCTATAATGTTCAAATCTTATACATTTTCTTGTCTTCATTTTTCCTGTGGTAGGATTTGTATATGAAAACAGTTTGATCATACCAAGAGCCAGGGCAGGACTGTTGGTTCTTCCCCGTGAGGCAACTCCTGTCATAACAAGTGGGCTTGAGTTTCCTTCAAGGCCATGGAAGAATGATTAGACACAGATATCTATCCCAAATAAATGTGACTGTTTTTTGTTTGTTGCTCTGTATTAAAGCTGTATTGTTTTTTTCTGGAAACTTTCCATTCATAATTACACTTGGCTCTTCAGAAAAATAAATAAACAAACATGTAAATTGCTCAGGTTATATTCGGTTGTTTAGATTATTAAAAAGAAAAAGGGTGTTGTAGTTTAAACAAAGGTGATGTAAATGTATGATTTGTTTGTATAAAATGACTTTTATGTTTCCATAATAAATCTGCGATTAAGTGTAAAAGTGGACTTGAATGAAAAGCATACGCTTAGTAGTTCTGAGAGAGAAATCCTAGGGCGGAACTACACATGTCAGAACGACAGTTCCATTCCGGAAGACGCACAGCATTGGACTCGCGCGTTGCCCTCGGAAGTGCAACAATTTTACGTTTTGGAGGCTCAGCAGTGTAAAAGGTGGGTTGTCTTTTATATTTTATTTGTCTAAAATGATAAAACAGTGTACATTTTGCTGCTCGCATCTTTTATTCAACCGTGCGGTTTCTCTAAATAAGCCGATGAGCAGGTGTGTGTTCGCCCGTCGGATCTGCATAAGCTGATTTATGTGTGTTAGTTCACATCAGTCTGTATGATCCAGACACCCGGACTATGAGCACCGGGAGAGTCCCTGGTGGCTTGGCGACTGATTTGGCCCGCTGCCCTGTATTTATTTTAATTATTATTATGTTATGTTATTGCCTGCTCATTGTACCACAGTGAGCAATTCCGAATCTGGCATTCGTTAATAATAATAAATATGTTAGTCTCTATTGGCAACGCTCACGTACGCGTCGTGCCTCGCCAAGCGTTTTCGATGGAGAAGCGACCAGATGGAGTAACGTTAGGGAAAGGTCTCCAAGAAGAAGCCGCGAAATGTAGCAAAATGACTGACATGTTAAGCGCTTCAAGTGCAGGTCACTTTCATCTGTAAATGGAATAACGTTACTCTAGTTTTGTCTTCGTTAAATTAGAAAATGTTTACAGCAGTATCCCATTATTGTAGTCACTAAAAATACTGTGTGCTAAAGGAATCATTATTAGACCTACAGTGGAAGGCAAGAAAAAGTATTTGAACTACTTGCAGAATATGTGAGAAATTTTATCAAAATAAGAGAGATCGTAAAAAATGCATGTTCTTTTATTTAGTATTTTCCTGAATTTATTTATAGAATATGTTTACATATAGTCAACACAAGTCAAAACACAAAATGACCCTGTTCAAAAGTTTATGTAACGTTGATTCTTAATATTGTGTCGTTCTCTGGATGATTTGTGTTTTTTTTGTAATGGTTGTTTGTGATTCTTTTGTTTGTCCTGAGCAGTTAAACTGCCCAATGTTATTCAAAAAAATAATTTGGGTACTGAAAATTCTTGTTTTCGAAAATTATCTATTGAACAACACACTGTATTAAGAATCAAGGGTTCATCAACTTTTGAACCAGTAATTTTTATGTCTTGTGGACTATATATAAACATCTTTTATGTAAAATATCTTGTTCAGGACAGTACTAAAAAATAACATGTATTTTGTATGAGCTCACTTTTTTTTTTTATTATTCATATTTTTATTCATCACTACTAATTTAGCAGACAGATATTCACATCAAATTATAGTATATGTAGAGAGGGCTCTAAGGAAGACTACAACAAAAATATGAATCATAATAATAACTTGTACAAGATTAGGACTTTTCTTAAAAGATCATGTCACCATCGGCATAAGTGGAATTATGTAGGTTAGTTCACATCAGTCTGTCTCACTCCATTAATACTATGTTACTACATTTATATACAAGTTTTATTCATAATGTGATGTGGACTTCAATTCATACCGAATGCCCAAAAGTCATTTACTTCTGGTGTGATCCATGAGTTTCTTATGTCTTCATCTTAATTGGCTGCCAGTACATTTTAGTAAACATTTATAGTTTTATTGTCAGGTATCTGAGATGTGCAGAGCTCATGATATCTTTGTCTTGTCTGTGTTTCTGTAGATGAGCGGGGACTCGGACGGTAATAAAGAGTTTCATGAGCAGCTCCGTTTGCAGCAGCTGTATGAACAGAAGAAAGAGGGTGGAGATGATCCACTCACCTACGTCGACCCAGAAGACGGCACTGTGTACGACTGGGACCATGAAAAGAGAGCATGGTTTCCAAAGGTCTCACATTAACAAACAAAATGCCACATTTACACAATGTCTGTTTTAACCCGATCACAGCCGATTCGCTGTAAGTTCATGTTATTTGTTTCTTTATAGATAAATGATGATTTCATCGCAGCATATCAGGCAAACTATGGATTTAATGAGGAAGGGGCCCCTGATCCATCTGTTGCGGGCCCTCCTGCCGAACCTCTCCCTGCCCAACCAGAGGAGCCCAAGAAGACGGAAGATAACTCGGACCAGAACAAAACTATTGAGGCCGCTCAGAAAGGAGAAAAAAGAAAAGCAGACCCAGGTTAGACAATATTCATAATTATTTAGCTTATGAGAACCGAACTGAGCTGGACTCTTATAAATTAAATTAACTAATTTAATAAATTGATGAATTGTCTTTACAATGGAACTAAATAAATATTGAACTGATTTTTTCCTGTTATCACTGTTAAGATGCTTTGAAACAATCTGTATTGTATAAAGCACTATAAAAAGGTTACTTGACTTGTCAATTTTTCTTTACCAAGTATTATTATTGAATTAACAAATAAAAAAAAATGTCTTGTGTTTTACAGGCTGGTTTGAAGTTGAAAAGGACAAAAACACAAATGTTTATGTGACAGGTAAATTATTTCCCCATTATTGGATTACAATTACTATGGCCTGGTTTCACAGACAGGGGACTTTTAAGTAGCTTTTAAAAATGTGCGTTAACATTACTGGTGTGCATCTTGAGACAAAACAGTGGCACTGGCATATTTTAAGATTAACTTTCAGTTAAAACAGCTCAAACATGCATTTCAGTCTGGGATTAGGCTTAAAGGTGTACTAAACTATTCCGTCCGCTAGAGGTCGCCTATTCAAAACAAAGGCGTAGCTTGATGATGCTAAGTTTGAGCTCAGAATCTTGGGACATGTGGTCTTCTCCTCACAGCCGGTGGAAAAAAATCGGGATAGGACTCGGGCAGAAATCATGTTAATGTATGTGATTATTAACGTTACTATAAAGCAGAGCAGGACCGAGTGTTGTGGAGCTGAGCAAGGCCGCAGCAGCGATTGTTAATAAGATGAATGGAACACACTCCTCTTGAGCAGTGGGACTTTTATTATGCCATTATTGCACCATTTCCGCTTTTCTGGTCATGAGTATGAGGTAACACAACTCTGTTTATCATATTAGATATATCTGAGTTAGGGCTGGGCGATATGACGAAATATATCGTCTGGACGATAGAAAATGTCTATCGTTTTATATAAGGCTCTATCGCTTACGCCACGATAAGGCGTTTATGGCAGAATTTTACGTCAAGATGCACCTCACGCCACGGCATGCCCATGCAATACATAAACGCGCTCCCTCTGTCTCTCTCTCGCTCTCTCACTCACACACACACACGCGCTGCAGCCTCCCTTCCACTCACGTCACTTTTTTAAAATCCCCCACAGCGCGAAACACGAGTCCCGCAAACGCGGAGCTGAGGAGCTTGTTTGTAATCAGAGGACAAATGGCTCCTTAGTTTCGAAATGGTTTGGGTACAAGGTGATCGCGTTGAAAATAAAGGCGTTTGTCCAGCCTTAGAAGCTCATTTGAAACATTGCCGCGGCTCATTTAAGAAAATGACAGCTCCGAAGAGACGCCGCTTTAGTTTGAGGTAACGTTACTGCTAACAATAATAAAGAAAGACGATCAACACCTTATGTGTTACCACTGAAATGAAGATGTAATATATTTCCAAATGTAAGCCCATCTTAAGCGAAATGCACGCTTCATACTGTCGTCTGCTCTGGCTCTAACCTCGAGTGTTTACTTTTTGCAAACCTTGTGAGCGCGCAAACCCAAACGCTGTGACCTCGCGCCAAATGTTTTTATTGGTTTATTAAGTACAAACAGGCGAGTTATGAAAAATTGAGTGCGAGGGATATGTTCAATCACACAAAAAGATTTTGGAATGAGACGGCCAACTGTAGTAGCGTTTAGTCCACTGTCTATAATAGCCTAATTTAGAGATCACTTTTTTATTTATTTTAACCGACAACTTTGATCGGTTAACGTTGATACGGTCAGCCATCGGTCAAACGGTCATCGGTAAACATCCCTAGGCAGGTGTTAACTTTACTAACAGTCTTGCTTTAAAAAAAAGGTTCTAAATAAAATAAAAATGTAGTCCATACTACCTTTATTTGTTTTGTATATCATTTCAAACTGCATTTCCACATTGCAATTTTGTATAGACTATTCATAAACTGAATTAATAGAAAGGTTGCTATATCTTTATGTATATCGTTATCGGGATATCAAATGAGCTATATCGGGATATGAAATTTTGGCCATATCGCCCAGCCCTAATCTGAATGTGTTAAAATTATATCATGACGTTACTCTGTGCGTTTGCTCGGTGGCTGCTGTGATAATGGTAACACTGCTAAGAGTAAAGCGTTTCTGCAGAATAAAAACGGAAACCGAGGGTAACGCAGATATGACGCAATTGACAGGCGACTTCCTCAGACGTCCCATTTCATTGGTTAAAATACCAATTTTCTCACAATTTACAAATACTTGGAAACATTTGGGATATTGTAAGTACTCAATTGAAGAGAATATATAACACTAGCCTAGTGGTTTTTGGATATTTTACTGAAAAAATGTTACTTAGTGCCCCTTTTTAAAGGGATACTTCACCGCTTTTTCATATTAAACCATGTTATTCCCTTAACTAAAACGAGTGTATACATACCTCTCTCGTCTGAGTGCATGCACTTAATCGCTCTGACGCGCGGTGACATTCTGATAGCATTTACACGAATAGCTGAACAAGCTAGTATGGTGACACAAAATAAAATGTGGCACTTTTCTTAGCGGGTTAAAAAGGAGAAATATAATGTATGGCGGAATAGCACTTCAGAGAGTACTTCGATTCGGCGCAGTAAAAAGTCACGCCTGAAAAATCCTCCCTCATTTCCAAATGATCTCACCTACTCATTGTGAGAGATGTGAGGTAGGATTTGTGCACGCACTGAGACGAGAGAGGTATGTATCAACTCGTCTTAGTTAAGGGAATAACATAGTTTAATATGAAAACGTGGTGGAGTGCCTCTTTAAGATTTGTCTGTGACAGCGTGTTGGTATCATGTTGTAAATACTGGTATGACTCCCTCTAGTGGCCACATCTGCCTATTAAAACAGCTGGCTGGTTTAAATAAGAACTGACAATCAACATTTCAGTTCATGACATGTTTTTGAGTTCCTGTGTCTTTCTGCTAGGTCTTCCTCTAGACATTACTCCAGATGAGTTTGTGGAGATCATGTCCAAATGTGGAATTATCATGCGTGATCCTGTCACTGAAGAATATAAAATCAAGCTCTACAAGGACAAGGATGGGAACCAAAAAGGAGATGGACTTTGCTGCTATTTGAAGGTTATTATGATATTATGATCAATTAAATATTCTATATATATTTTCAAATAAAAACAAATACATGTTTGACGTGCAAAACATTAAGGCCACTTTTTAAGCAATTTGGCATCAGGACCCAGAAATATTCCCCCATTGCATTATTATAGATTATATTTAACATTATATATAGTAGTTTAATTTAGCTGTGACACTAAAACTCTCTAATCTTGATTGGGTTTTTTTCTCTCGCACTAATTTTCATTTTGAGTGAACTGTACACAATACATATTGTTGAATTTTTGTAATGCGATTTATTGCGACACGATATATTGTTACACCCCTATATACTGTTATAGTATTTATTAATATTTTGAATAAGCCTTTATTTGTATATTTTTATTTAAGTTTTATTTATTCTGTTATGTGCTTTTGTCATTTTTATTAGACTTTTTAGTATTTTGATATTTTTCTTTAATTGTATTTTAATAATATATTTTTTTTATTTGTAGTTGTAATACTTTTAAATAATTTATATAAAAATATATTTTTTTATATTTAATAATTTTAGTACTTCAACTTATTTTAGTTAGCTGCCAAGGCATTTCTAATTCTTGTTTAACTTTTTTATCTAATATTTGTATTTTATACTTGATTCCAATGAACAAAGCTTTCAAGCTTGATTTCAATGAACAAATTCTGTTTTTAATAGTTTTAGGCCTGGTTTCACAGACAGGGTTTAGATTAAACCAGGGTTAGTTCGATTAGGACATTTAAGTAGCAGGTTTATAAATGTGCCTTAGAAACAAACATTACTGGTGTGAATGTTTTATGGCATATTTTGAAATGTGTCACTGCAAGTTGCTTTCAGTTAAAACAGCTCAAACATGGATTTCAGTCTCGACTAGCTGTGAAACCGGGTATTAGTTTTTAAAGCTATTTAACTCGGTTTACATGTGTGTTTATATAGTTTGTAGACAAACCTTTTTATTTGATTATTCCCTGCAGAAAGAGTCTGTAGCTCTTGCCGAGCGGCTCTTGGATGAGTCTGAGATTCGGGGCTACCGACTGCATGTGGAGGCGGCGCGATTCGAACTCAAAGGACAGTATGACGCCAACAAGAAGAAAAAAAAGAACAAAGAGTACCGCAAAAAGCTCCAGCAGCAACAAAAGTAAGAACCTTTTCAAGCTGAATCCTGTGGCTCTATATAGTCCATTCTGACACATGGTGCAACAATGCTCTGCATAATCAGCATATTTTTGTGTGGCTGTAAACATGACTGACACTTTTGTCATTTATGATTATCAGGCAGCTGGACTGGAGGCCGGAGAAGGCCAAGGATGCTCGCAAAAGGCATGAAAAAGTTCTCATCATTCAAAACATGTTTCATCCCAGTGACTTTGAGGTAAGAGTCTGTCTCAGAGTGCACAACACACCCAGAGGAAACACTTCTACATATTGCAGATGGTGTTATAAAAGAACATTTTGCTGGCAACACTTTACATTCAGTGCCATCTGCATGAAAAGTACCTCCTGTTTTCTACATCTAGATCTAACCAAAACCAGATCAACATACTTTTTATAGATCAGAATAGTTCAGCCTTGCACTGGTATTCAAGATGTGCAAAGTCAATTACAGAAATGCTTTTGATTAGTTAGAGTTTAGAGCTACAGCATTTTTTAGTTTCTCCGGGACCACGATAAACCTCTTTGTGTCGGAGCTCGAGGCAGGTCTGTCTGCATTCCTGAAGTAGGCGCAGCTTACGGGTGAGAGGAGCAGGAATGCAGGTGTGGAGCTGCGATTCAAGAAACATCATGCTTTCTACATCTTTTAATTGAGTTTAATAAATGAGACTGAAACTATGTTTGTGATTCCACTATAAGTAATATAGGCCTCAAATACTATATATGGCTAATTTAACTAACTATCATTCAAAAGTTTGGGATCATTAAGATTTATCAAATAAATAAATAAAATTATTAATACTTTTATTCAACTGATCAAAAGTGTCGGTAAATACTTTTAAATTATTAACAAAGATTTGTTTCAAATAAATTTAATTCAGCTTTGACATCACCGGAATAAATGACATTTTAAATCAATTTAATTCATTTAAATTAATCTTTATTTTAAATTGTAATATTATTTTACCACTACTGTTCGGCCTTGGTGAGCAAGAGACTTCCTTCAAAAACATTAAAATCTTACCAACCCCAAACTTTTGAACATTTAAACATTTAGATGCACCTAATCACTCTTTATTATTAGTAGTATTTTTTAGTATTTTTATAATAATAGCAAGTGATTAAATCATATGCCGTAACACTAAGAGTGTACTAGATCCCAGCTCTGCACACTGGACATTTCAACAACTAAAACAAACATCATCAAGTGCATCCTGGGATGCTTTTTAAACATTTCAAAGGGGTTCACATGAACAATACAACTTGTGAGGCTGCTTTTCCTTTATTATTATTATTTTTTAATTAACATTTTAGTAATGGTTAGGCACAGTTTATAATTGTCTACATAGGCCATTTCAATCTTTTAACCATAAGCTTTTAGATTTAAAAAAAAAAGCTGCAGTGTGTAATACTTATGAGGATCTATTGACAGAAATACAATATTATATACATTACTATGTTTTCAGTGGAGTATACATGTCATTGTGTCATTCAGTGGATCTTACATAATGGACCGTTATGTATTTAATATCTTGGAATTAGCCATTTCTATCTACGTACACCACAGATCTCCTTACAGTGAAAACGCCATTTTAGATTACGCTAAAAGTTACGCAGTGCACCTTAAAATAATGAAGAATATAAATATAACCTAATGTTTTAACTGATAATGTTGATGAGCTGCACCATCTGTCTCCCGCAGGAGGATCCTTTGGTTCTGAATGAGTACAGAGATGATCTGCGGACAGAATGTGAGAAATTCGGCCAAGTGAAGAAGGTCATCATCTTCGATGTAAGTCCTCTTTTACTTCTGTCCACAATTAGTACGATAACTTAATTCTGTTTGCACAAGTCAGCATTCAAATGTATCTTTTTTTTGGTGCTATTTCTTACACTCAACTCTTTGCTTTCTTCCACTGGAAACAGAGGCACCCTGATGGAGTGGCATCTGTGGCTTTTAAGGAACCTGACGAGGCGGACATGTGTCAAGCGGCTCTGAATGGACGCTGGTTTGGAGGGAGGAAACTATCAGCACAGCCGTGGGACGGTGTAACTGACTACCAGGTAAAATACTCAGGCTGTTTTAAATCATCATCAATGAGTACTTCCTCAATCTGATGTTTTTCTGATTGAATCAGGATATTTAAAGAGGAGAGCAATATAGGGAGGGACATTAGTTTATCAGTCAGGAATTTGCTAAATCATGAGAAGTGGGTGTTACATACATAGTGTTTCTCTAAATAGCCATTTGGCTTTTTAACATTATCCAACAGTCTCTACAGGCTACACGATGTCATCAGAAAAGTAAATGTATTACATTAAATAAACTAATACAAACATTTTTTATTTAACAAATTTCTAAAACTGAAATAAGCTATTAAAAAACTATATGGACATATTATATAAAACAAAGGCAAAACATTTTTTTCTTTGGAATCACTTGCACAATTGGACCAGAGATGTGTATTAAGAAAGTTATTGGGGTCAGTTTCAGGGTTAACATAGTAGACTTAAACTAATATCATTAAAAAAACATTTTGTTAAATGTATGACAATTTACTAAAACTAAAATAAAGGTATTAAAAACTACATGGACTTTTTATATAATAAAAAATAAAATAAAATATAAAAATACAAAACACCAAATGATTAATTTAGCTTAAACTAGTTCAAGATATTAATACATTTGAATGAAAACCATAAAATATTGTTACTTAAAATAAATGTTAAATTAGATAAAATATTTTTTTTAAATAGTTTATTTTAGCTAGTTGCTAAGGCAATATTGGCAATAATAATTGTAATTTATTTTAACTGTATGTACTAAAATAAATTATAAAGTCATTTAAAAATTATACAAATTTAAAACATAAAAATTTGTATAATATTATCTTAACAATACTAAAATATAACACTTTTCAATTAGATTTCATCTCATCTTTAAAGGGATAGTTCACTCCAAAAAATTGAATTCTGTCATTTACTCATGCTCAAGTTGTTCCAAACTTGTGTGAATTTCTTTCTTCTGTTGAACACAAAGGAAAATATTTTGAAGAATGTGGGAAACTGAAATGTTCTGGGGCACCATTGACTTTCATAGCATTTATTTTATTTTTTCTTCTATGGAAGCCAGTGGGGCCCCAAAGCGTCCTGGTAACACACTTTCTTTAAAATATCTTCCCTTGTGTTAAGCAGAACAAAGAAATGATGACTAAATGACAGAATGTTTATTTTTGGGGAACTGTCCTTTTAAGATGGTTCTATAAATGCTTGCTATAGAACAAAAAATTGGTTTAAAAGGTTTCTGTTCTCTTCTGCTTGTTTTCCTCTGCCTCACTTTTTGACTCTGGCCACGCAGGTTGAGGAAACCTCACGAGAACGAGAAGAGAGACTGAAAAGCTGGTCCTCTTTCCTGGTTGACGGAGCTAATCCCGACCCTTCAAAAACAGCCGAACAACAGAATTCCAGCACACAAGAAGCAGCAGAACAACAGAATCTCAGCACACAAGAAGGAGCAGAACCGACTCGACAGGAGGAGGGTATAAGCGAAAGCGCCGCAAAACCACAGGAGGAGAAAGATGAAGAGGAAGGAGGAATGCTGTCGACCGATAGCAGTTTAGCAGGAAGTGATGAAGAGGATGCGTAGAGAAAACAGAACTTGTTTAATGTATCTTGCTCAGACGTCTCTACACAAATATACAGTGATTTCCTTTTATTATTGTCATGACATGCCAGTGCATTTCACCGTATCAAAATTTGGTGAACAAGGATGGAAATTTAACTGCAAATAATCTTTTGTGTGATTATAACTTTCCTTTACGCTAATGTGTGTCACTGTCCGAATCAATCTGATATTCTGTTAATAGTTTTATAGTAAAAACACATTTTGTGACCTCATCATTGTTTCTTGCTTTCATGAAAAATAGTTTCTTAGAAACTCAGCCTAACAAATCTTTGGTTCATGCGGAACAAAAAAAAGCCAGTTTCCTTAAGAAGTGTGATTCCGTGTAAGCTTAATGACAGCTGTGATGTTATCTGTTTGAGATGACCTTGTTCAACTCGCTCGGGCACATTTCTCAGTGCACAGCCTCCCTCACAAAGTATTGCATTCGTTTGGTTTTAGTGCGTTCGGTGGCTGGATGTGCGCTGGATTCAGTTCGGTAAGCAGCGTGTTGAATGTTTGGGGGATTTTATTTTTTTTGTGAATGCAGATGAAGAGCTGTTTCAGTTTGATGAAAGAGTGCTTAGAGTATAAGTAGAAACTGTACAGCCTGTTCCAAAAAAAAGTGTGGGTTTCATCTGTTTTCTGTTCATTAGTAAACTAAAAAAGAGCTTATTTATATGAAATAGGTCATGTTGTTAAGTTTTTTCTCAAATATTTTGCTGCGCTATCCAGTTTTATATCAAATAAGTAATTTTTAAATATTAATAAATTGTACTTTGCCATCTCAAGCTACATTTCATACATTTTAACATACACTAATTTTCAAAAGTTTGGGGTTGGTAGATTGTTTAATGTTGTTGAAAGAAGTCTCATGCTCGCCTGCATTTATTTAATTAGATACACAGCCAAAACTGTCATATTGTGAAAAATTACAATTCATATATTAACATTTTGATACATTTGTTTTTCATGACTCTTTGATTAATAGAAAGATTTGTTTATTTAAATAGAAATCTTTTGTAACATTGTAAATGTCTTTGTCACTTTTGATGATGTAAAAATATCTTAATATCTGACCTTGAACTTTCGAACAGTAATACTGGAACAAAATCATGCCTATAGAAAGGTAACCAGGGTTGACGGTTTTACTGTTTAATTTAACATTGTGCTCAAGGTTGTAGAGAAAAGTTAAATGCTGATATTTACATCTATCCACTTAATATCCCTATACAAAATCAATGTAACACGGTTGAAGTCGTAAGATTATGACTGGAGAGTTATTTTTGAAAGAATGGTGTTATGACAGTGTATACTGTTTTAATTACTTATAGTAAATCTCTTTATAAGGAGGAAATAAATCTAAAAATATTAAAGGAACTGTATGTAAGAAATGTATTTCCATTAATCATAAAAGGGCCCTGATATGTCACTAGACATTAAGAAATCCTGTTAATTTCAATGCTTATATCACTGACAACAGTAGTCTGGCCAGGATATTGTCATTTAAAAGTTGTTTTTGCAGCCCTCAACTGATGTTAATGTTGACATGTTGTGTTTTGGCCTGAAGCTCCGCCCTCCACCTATTTGCCAATCACGTGTTTCGACATCCGGGTTGCCAGATCTGCCGTAGTTACCACAGCTGCAGCTACAAACGTTACAGCTGATCCTGCAGCATATCTGGCAACTTCCGAGAGGGGAGAGTGATTGCAGTACCAGTTTTGGCCACAATCTTATTTACACTTCCTTTAAAGAGAATAAAGACAAAATACTTGATTTATTTCATGTTGAGTACTGTTTACACATTTACATAGGGGATACAAATTAAACCCATTTTGTAAAATAATATATATTGTATCCCTAAGTCAGGATGATGGGGGACAGACTGTTAGAGCACCCAGAGGAGTGTAAAGATCCTCCTCAGCTGTTTACATACTATCAAGGAGACATCAACACTGCTGTGGATGAGCATTTCTTCCGTGCCCTAAACAAAGCCACCATACCAAAAGACCTCAGCACTAAAGCCAAGGACAGCAATCGGACTCCTAAATCTGGTGTGTTAATGTCTGTCTGTCTGTCTGTCTGTCTAATCCATCCATCTATCTAGTCTAAATATGTGCTTTTCTTATCCCAGATGTCCCCTCATCATCATCATCACCATGGGCTTTTTCTGGTCTAACATGGTCTAAGCCCACACAGTCTTCTGGCTCCTCAAAATTGACCCAATTGACATCCATGCAAGCCTCACTTCCCTCCCAGGGAGTTATCGTGAATCCCTCAGGACTATCCTCCTCCCTCTGGCCCTGTCCACCCAGACAGAGCACAGCCTTTGAACTGCCTCAGATACTCTACCAACAGCCCGTGGCTTCTAACAACAGCGCCAACTCTTACCTGAATCTGTTACAAATGGATCGCCCAACAGGGGGCATCATGAGCTCGCCCTTCTCAAAGTCAAATACCAGACCAGAGTGGAATTCTGGGACGGCTTTTAAAGATGTATCTGAGAGCGGGATCGGCCTAGATTCAGGTACTGCAACTTGTTTGTTCACAGGTGCATCTAATGCAAGTAGCCAATACTTCTTTAAGTAAGGGATAATGAACAGTCAGCCGGTCTTTATCGCAAAATAAACAAAGACAAGCGATTAGATCAGCCTTTATAATGATGGGTTTGTTTTGGGATTATGCAATGCTACATGTACACTAATAGCTACTCTCCAAAAAATAAATAATACATGGGCATGAAATATCGATTTGAGTTTAAGCTTATAAACACAGCAACAGTGATATTAAAGTCACAAATGATTGACAATTATTTTTGAATGGATTTGTGCAGTATTATAAATAATTTATCTGTGCTCTTCATTATTTATTTATTTTAAATCCATGTGCCCTCATAATCATTAATCAATTTAACTTCCCCTCACTCTTGCAACTAATTTTTTTACGGTCTAGCTTGCAACACATCTCTTCTGGCATGATGTGACGTAAAGGGCGGGACAACCTGTCGCTCACGTGAGACCACAGCAATAGTAATAGTGCAGGTATGACGTCACTTTGTAGGCTAACCAGCAGTTCGCATAGCACGGGTGTCTTTCAGAAAAACACAGGGCCTGCGTCTCAATCAGCTCCCTAGTTCACTAGTCAGGGCACTGATCAGGACATAAGTCAATGGGCTGACTCCCTGATCAGTGCCCTGACAACTGAACTAGGGAGCTGACTGATTGAGACGCACCCAGGAATTGACCATATAGGCTTTTGGGTTTGCGCTAGAACAAGCTCTGTGATTAAGAAAAGTCAACGATACTTGCACGTTTTTTCCATCAAGATAATTATCAAAGATGTAGGCCTACACAACTTTTATTAATTTTGAAGCCTAAATGCAGTCGCCAAAAGTAAAAGGCAAAAGGTAGGCTTCCGTCAGGCTTTACCGTCACTAAGCTTCCGACAACTCTTTCAGTTTTTTTAAAAACATATACACAGAATGTCTGAGTTAGACTAGTTTATAAGTTATAAGCATAATGAGGCTGTAAACGCGGACTGAGTTTACCTGTTTGGAGTGATGACGTTTAATCTCCTCGACAGCCTTTGTTATCCCATTTAGCCGCAACCGCCTTTTTCAAGACACAAAAGCTTTAAAAAAAAAAATCACAATTGGGGTAATACACATAATGTATTTTATGTCATAGAATAAAACATGAAAGTGTCTTGAGCTTGTTTTCACCACAGACTTTATTTCAGCTGTTTAACCAAAAACCCATTAAAAAAATCCATCGACTTTGAGACGAGGGAACCAGAAATGCTAAAATGCTAAATTGCTTCGGCGTTTTGGTCTAAAAAATTATATAATGCCTGCATTACTCTATAGCAAACCACAATGATCCAATGATCCATGGACTAAATCAAGTTCTGTCCCATATTTTTCTTGTTTGGTAAGCCTTTTCCTTGGATATATATATCGCAATATTGAAGAAAAGACTATTACAGCTTCTGTTTCATGCTGACTTTAACCTCTGCAATCTCTTTGGTCTCTCGCTCAGGGAACATTTACACAACAACAATGTACTTGATGTATGTATGTACTTGTAAATATGATGGCACTTTGTAAAGAACCGCTCATGAACTGTTTTCACAAGTTCATGAATCTGTCGTTTACACAGAAAAGATTACTGTATCGTTTTCAAAAACGTGCAATTTGAAACCTGTTTTCAAAAGTTTGCGTTTTCAGGGGCTAAAATTTAAAGCCTACCCTTATGCCTGAAAGTTCAAGTTGAATTTATTTGTAAAGCTCACTTAAAACAGCCTTGATTGACCAGACTGCTGTACAAGATTATCTAGGTTCATCTCCAAAATTAACACATTCACAAGATGTTAAAAGCACAAGAGTACAAATGGGTTTTCAGAAGACTTTTAAACTCAGATATTGTGGTCGCAGTTTGAATAGATAATGAACACTTGTTCCATAACCTGGGGCCAGCTACTGCAAAGGCTCTGTCGGTCTTTCAGTGCGGTCTAGATCTGGGTACTCGTAGTAGATGACTGGTCTGTGATCTGGTTTGTGTTCAGTAAAAACTCAGAGAGGTATTGGAAACCTACATACAACAAATTAGGTTTGTTTTTTGTAATATATGTATGTTGATTTTATAAAAAATAAAACTAAACGCACTATGTGATCTTTGTAAAGCTAACAGATGATGAACCTTTACTGTGTGTAACTATCATGTCTGCTTATACATAAAGCTTTGTTAAATGCTTCTTTTAGGCTTTTTGTAATTGTAATACTCTTGTTGATACATTTTTAGATGCTTTTATTTTGTACAGCGAATTTAGCTAACATACAACAAGATATCGCGATAACAACTGATCAGGCATTACCGTCTGAGTCCTAAAGGAGATCCTGGGAGGACTCGACTCCAGAGTGTAACAAGGATAGGGAGTCACGTTTTGGATGTGGACATGGTTGGATTTTCACCGCAGGATGCAGCGAGCCCCACTTGTTGAAAACTGTCATGTAAATGAGCCCTGGTTTCAAAATAAGTTGCAAAGTGAAAAGTTATCGTCTCTGTCTAAACTACAAAATGCAAATTTATGAAAATGGTGATGTCACACACATGTGTAGGCTATTACATGTTCAGTCTATAGGCAAGTAGTGTTTCTTTACAAAGTGACATCGCCAACTACTGGCCTGGCATGTGTTACTCCACCTGTTCGAACCGCCCGCTCCAAACGGGACTCGAACCCAGGTCCGCCGGCATGAGAGTCGCTCTAACAGGGAGGATAAAGTCTGCAACTTCTAGCATCAGTCGCTAGAGCATCTCTTGAGGTCAGAGGAGTGTTTTTTTACTCACACAGCAACTACTACCTGGCCTTTGTTACACATGCATAATCCATCCATCCATCTATCCATCCATCCATCCATCCATCCATCCATTGTCTTCCGCATATCCGGGGCCGGGTCGCGAGGGCAACAGTCTAAGGAGAGACATCCATACTTCCCTCTCCTGAGACACTTCCCCCAGCTCTTCCGGGGGAACACAGAGGCGTTTCCAGGCCAGCCAGGAGAATCCCTCCAGCCTGTCCTAGATCTTTCCCGCGGTCTCCTCACGGTGAGATGTGCCCGTAACACTTCCTTGGGAAGGGGTCCAGGAGGCATCCGAAATAGATGCCAGAGCCACCTCAGCTGGCTCCTCTCGATGTGGAGGAGCAACGGCTCTACTCTGAGCTCCTCCCGAGTGACTGAGCTTCTCAACCTAATTCTAAGGGAGCGCACAGCCACCCTGCAGAGAAAGCTCATTTCAGCCGCCTGTATCCGGGATCTTGTCCTTTTGGTCATGACCCACAGCTCATAGATGTGAGTAGGAATGTAGATCATCTAGTAAATTGAGAGCTTCGCCACACAGCTCAGCTCCTTTTTCACCACGACAGATCGGTACATCAACCACATTACTGCCGAAGTTTTCCGATCCGTCTGTCGATCTCCAGTTCCATCCTTCCCTCACTCATGAACAAGACCCCAAGGTACTTGAACTCCTCCCATTGAGGCAGGAACTCTCCACCAACCTGAAGCGGGCAAGCCACCCTTTTTCCGACTGAGAACCATGGCCTCGAACTTGGAGGTGGTGATTCTCATCCCAGCCGCTTCACACTGGGCTGCAAACCGCTCCAGTGCACGCTGAAGATCCTGGCTTGAGGAGGCCAAATCATGCTTTGTGGATTTGGAGAAGGCGTTCGACTGTGTTCCTTCATGGCATCCTGTGGAGGGTGCTCTGGGAGTATGGGGTACGGGGCTCCTGCTTAGGGCTGTTCGGTCCCTGTACGACCGGAGCAGGAGTTTGGTCCGCATTGCCGGCAGGGCTGCCCTTTGTCACCGGTTCTGTTAATAATTTTTAAGGACAGAATTTCTAGGCGCAGCCAATGGCCGTAGAGTGTCCGGTTTTGGGACTACGCTACATTACTATTTTTACTATTTTTTTAATCGTGAATTTGGGAAAACTGTGATGTCATGCATGCGTATTATGTGTTCAGTCTGTTGGTGCAATGTTTCTTTACAAAGTTGCATCATCAGCTGCTAGGCTGGAATGCATTAAACAACTTTTTCTGTGTGAACAGGGATTGTTTTGACAATGTTTTTGTATCTACACAAAAAACTATTAAAAACTATTTTTAGTTTTTATACATTGTTGCCCTTAATCTCTGTCATGATGTCCTTATTGATATGATACTGCTGTAAAACTATCCACCTTTTAAACTGGTATATCAACATTTAAATTTTTTTACAGTTGCTTTAAATGTGATTGTCCCTTCTGAAACTTTACCGTGTGTACGTGGCCTCTGAGTAGGTTCTTCTTTAAATAATTAATAATCTATTTTCATGACTGCTAAAAAAAAGAAGAATGTTCTATATATTGTAACGCCATCTATTAACTAGTACATCAAGTAGGAGGTCACCCGGGTACTTTTTATGAATACAGTGAATTGGGACATGCTACTCTTCCACATATCTGTTTAACAGCTTAAAATGCAGTGGATTTGATAACTCAAAATGATTATTTGTGATCATTTTGTGTTTTTCAGGTGTGCCCGTCTCAGAAATCAATAAGGATTTGTACTGGTATTGAAGAAGAGATTTCTGGCTTTACAGTAATGAAAATACATTATCAGCATAAGATTGCCGGTGTTTACATTATTATGTAAGCTTAAGAATGCTTTTAGACATTTTGTAAAGTGACTCAAACCAACATATTTATGTTGTCAGACATTCCTCAGAGATGAATAGCAGTTAATTGTTTCTTTTAGCAGTGAGCATGTGAATAAGCTATTTTATAATAGGACATAAGTGAGAGAACCTGATTGGAATAGTTTACTTCTCTTGGCTACTTAATTGATGAATGAATAAGTAAAGTCTATTTATATGATTTGTAATAAGTATTTTTACTAAACTTTCTTTTTGTATTATATGCTGTTTTGAAAGTTCATATTTTTACTGTAAACTGTAATTTCCGCAATGTAATGATATATTGTCATTTTGACAAAAAATATATATTTAACAAAGTTACTTTTTCTGAAAAGTTCCTCATATTTTGGGGGAGCCTTTAAAGCCTCATTTCCAAGTGTGTCGACTCTTTAAATCTGATTACACTGAAGACAAAGCGTAGGTCATGCAATGCTGAAAGTAAACTTACATGAGCAAACCAAAAATAAACTTCTTCAGAATGTTGAATTGTCATCTTTACAAACCGGTTTTCTTAAACCCTGCTTCAAACGTGTTGTGATGTATTTCCCTGTCATAGTCCCTCACTTTTGATATATGAGTATGACAAAACAGCTAAATGCTGTACACAATTATGATGAATTTCCTCAATTATTTCCAAGAATAGTATACATAGTCTATTTTCAGAATGAGTTTGTAGAATAAATCCCACATAAATATTGTCCTTTACTTTACACATTATATACTTTTTAAACAAGACATTAAAAAAAAATGATTGGCAGGTAAGCAGTTTATTAGAAAATTAGTGATGCTGTACAATTGATTAATCATGATTAATTTAATTGCGAAAGTTTTTGTTTACATATGTGTGTGTACAATTATACACAAATCAAGCATAACATTATGAATATTGTGTTGGTCTCCCTTTTACTACCAAAACAGCCCTGACCCGTCAAGGTTTTGACTCCACTAGACCCCTGAAGGTGTGCTGTGGTATCTGGTGACAAGATGTTAGCAGCAGATTCTTTAAATCCTGTAAGTTGCGAGGCATCCATGGATCGGACTTGTTTGTTCAGCACATCCCACAGATGCTCGATCGGATTGAGATCTCGGGAATTTTGAGGCCAAGTCAACACCTCAAACTCGTGCTCCTCAAACCATTCCTGAACCATTTTTGCTTTGTGGCACAAGAGCTGCCGTTTTGGAGATGCTCTGACCTAGTCGTCTAGCCATCACAATTTGGCCCTTGTCAAACTTCCTTAAATCCTTATGCTTGCCCATTTTTCCTGCTTCTAACACATCAACTTTGAGGACAAAATGTTCACTTGCTGCCTAATATATCCCGCTCACTAACAGGTGCAGTGATGGAGAGATCATCAGTATTATTCACTTCACTATAAATACACCCACATGCAATATATATTTAAGATTTATATATAAGATACAGTATATACATGCAAATATTTCTTAAATATATACATGAAGGAGTGTGTATTTATTTATTTTGCATGCGATTAATCACAATTAATCATGATTAATCGATTGGCCTGTACTGAAAATTAGACTTTTACTGATTTTCAAACTCAACTGCATTCTGTCTCCTGTTCAAAAGCATTAATTTGCAGTTTAAGGAGACATTTCTTTGAGGATAAAGACTCAAGACCAGCCACACGTCTTTGTGAGGTCATGTGCTGCTGTTTCAGAAGTGGGAGATGTCTGCTGAGCAACGCTGTCAACGGAGGATTCGTCTCCCACTCATTCATAAATATGAAGCGGATTCGTCTCCCACTCATTCATAAATATGAAGCTCACACTACTGGTGTGAGCATGTCCTCCATGCTTCCAGCTTCAGCAGGAGAGGGCTGCGGTGTTCTCTGCTCTGCATGTATTCAGGAGATGGCTATGAACATGCACATGAGGATGGCTTTTCACGCTCACTGACTCTCAAATCTCATCAAAACTGCAATTACTTCTAATAGAAGAGAGTCATTCATTTGCCTGTCCACAAACCGTAAAGGGCCACTTAATGCAACTTTTCCAAAAAGTTTTGCAAAATTATAAATAATTCTTAGGAGATCTTAGGACTACATATTAATAGCATAAATTAAACATACTTACAAAAATACTAGAGGCAACGTGTATAATAGGCTATAATTCAAATATAAGTTGAATATACTTTATTGGTAGAAATGTTCAATAGCTTATTTTGTAACAGACTTTAAGATATGTGACGATACAGAAATTAAAAATAAAATAAATTTTAATTATTTTTAATTAAAAAACAAAATATTCCCTACTGTAACATTTAAGCCCATGTCTTAAGAATGAGAATCAAAACTGAAGGCTTAACTGTCTTGGGTTCGTTCAGTGGCGTATACCCCCAACATGGATACAGTGTGTAAAACTGAGAAAATGCAATTTGAGATGTTCTCAAAGCATTTACCCAAGTTCAATAAAGATTTAAATGAACGCTAAGTTGATGATCTTTTCACTTGATCAAACTGTTAGCAGTAATCTACAGGAAGCTCAGTTAATACATAGCCCATTTTGCATAATGAGATGTAAGTCCAAATTAAACAATTCAATGTGCAGGCCTGAATGTACACTGTAAAAAAAAATGTGTTGTCTTTTGTTGGTAACTTAAAAAAGTAAGTAACCTGTTTGCCTTAAAATTTTGAGTTTATTGAAATTAAAAAAAATTGTTGATACAATGAAGGAAATTTGTTTAATAAATAGAAACTCAAAATATTATTGTATCTGAACCACATTAAAAAAACTGATAAATCATGAAAATAGCACTATTTGCATGTTTCACTGCGTCATCAGAAATAAAACACACAAATACCCGATATGCTTACAAAATATTTTAATAATATTATAATAAAGGTTGTCGAATCTCAAAAAATGTTCATTGTATTAACTCAAAATTTTACTTTCAATGAACTCAAAATTTTAAGGCAACCAGGTAACTTTTTTTCTAAATCATTTTTTACAGTGTAGGAACGATGGAACTTAGCTATAGATTTAGGTTTCATTTTAAGTGAAACAATGTGAAATGCAATGCTCTTCTCTCATGGGAAAAGGGGTACATAGAGGACCAGATGGTGGAACTTTTCATTTCAGCATGCTCACTATTCGATTATTGATGTCTTGGCACATTTGAAGTCTCTCCCATCTGCCCTAATTCTCCTGCTCTCTTATGAAGTAAATAAATCAGGCTGATGCCTAACCAAGAGAACAACAGGGGCACATTAAATGTAAATCTGTCATGTGACATTCAACACATTTGAGGAACAACCAAGAAAAGCTGCAGACTTTTGTTGCAGTTTACTGAATTACAGACACACAGCACACGAGAAGGAAGGAACAACAGGGAGGGTGGCAAAGCATTAGCATTACATTTACTGTTATATATTTTAAAACTCTTTAGTTCAGCAAATGACCAGTGCAGTTAAAAGTTTTTCCTCTAATAAATGGACTATGAAGCCATATATCCCAATGACTAGACAATGTGTCAGTCATATGTCAGTCCTTATTAATAGTTTACTGTAGATATATCAAAAGACCCTTGACCTATATACAGTAGATCATGCATACATGTATTGTGGCAAGATAATATTTACCTTCATTCCTTTAAACTATTATATTTTTATATTAAAGTATTTATTTTTAAATAATGTTAGAAAATTCAGTAGTGTCTTTTTCAGTTTCACTAAATAAAACTAAATATTCCTAAAGTTACTCTCTTACCAATTTATTTAAACAAACTAGGCCTACGTGTATTTATGACATTAATATCTAACCAATTTAGTAACATTTCTCACTAATTATTTTTGCCTTTTTACTTCCTATATTTAATGACAGAATGGCTGAAGTTCAGCTGCAACAAAAAAGTCTGTAAAAATAGGGCACAATGTACTGAATACAAAGGATTTTTATTTTTATTTTACCTATATTTTGAATTACGCATTGCATTGTGTTGTGTTTTAGGGTTAAGGGAAATTTCCGTAAAATTATGGGATAATTATGGGATATTTTGGGACATGCTAAATGCACTAAGAAAGTGATATTAAAAGACCAAACTCGTATACAAACTTGTTCAGAAAAGCAGAATATGAAGGCAATGTGTTTAATTACATGTTAAGTGTTTTTTTTCTCCTACAGAAAACCGTCATAAAGAAAACGCTTAACGTGCTTAAGACCCTAAGACAGTGGTATTAAAAGACCAAACTCAGTAAACACCAATCATTTTACAAATTACTAAACCGGCATGTGTTTTATTAATGAATAAAGAATCTTTTCTTTTTTTATAACTGTTGGTTCAATAACCCTAATTAAAGGATTAGTTTAGCCTGACAAGCCAGACCCACATCAAGATGTTTGGTCTGGAAACTCACCATTGACAGCTCAATCCAAGGGGCGGGATAAACAGTTGTCTACAAGCTATAGCGCTACAACCAACCAGAGCAATGAAGGTAAAACAGAGCTCGTTGATAGATTAAACATTCGCCGTATCCGGTCGGCAAAACTCCGAACACATGTCATTATGGCCCCGCCCACCGACACGATATTCATATTCTGGCTATGTTGATATACATAGCTACTTTATTAGTGTTGATGTGTACAGAATTTGGTCTTTTTAAATATCACTTTGTTAGTACAATCATGTTAAGCATTTTTCACGTTAAGCATTTTAAAATGTTCCTATATTTTCCATTTTATTTTTTACAGTTTAGAATTTAAAGGGATAGTTCAACCAAAAATGAAAATTCTGTCATAATTTACTCACCATCATGATGTTCCAAACCATTAAGAGTTTCTTTGTTCTGCTGAACACAAAATAAGATATTTTAAAGAATGTTTGTAACCTAGCAGATAGAGCAACCATTAGCTACCATATTAGGGGGGAAAATATTATGGTATTGATTCTAGTGAATGGTTGCTGTATCTACTTGTTCAAACATTCTTCAAATATCTTCTTTTGTGTTCAGCAGAACAAAGAAACTCATAGAGGTTTGAAACAATAATAGGGTGAGTAAATGATGACAGAATTTTCATTTTTGGGTAAAGTAAACTATTCCTTTAATACTGAAATTCAAATTTAAAAGACCCAGACCAGTTCTTACTAATTAATTAGTAGGATTTCTTACTAAGAATTAAAAAAAATAACTATCGACATAAAAATATTGATTAATTTTAAGAAATAAAGGGCTTGCCATACTATAAGGGATAAGTGCGGAGTGGGGAGTGGGGGCACTCTGACTGCGTCTACAGGGTATTTAAAAAGCCTGAAAGTGCAACTAACTTTCTCATTTTCAAGCTTCCCGATTCCAGCATACAGGTGTGCTGTTTTCAGTCTACTATGGTTACTGTCCGTTATTGTATGTTCCTCAGAGAGTCCTCAGAGAACGGCAGCCATCTGGACACTCCGACTCCAGATCAGCCCGGATTCAGCCGCATGGGATACACTGTAGTGGCAGTGTGTTTAGGAATAATCTTTGTTTTCGGTTTCCTAAATAACTTTCTTGTTCTTTTGGTGTTCGCCCGCTTTCATGTCCTGAGGACTCCGATCAATTTAATACTGCTGAACATCTGTGTAAGCGACATGCTTGTTTGTCTCTTTGGCACACCTTTAAGTTTCGCCGCGTCTGTATACGGCCGATGGCTGACGGGAGTTCACGGCTGCAGGTGGTATGGTTTTGCCAAACGCACTGTTCGGTAAGCCTGAGATTTAATAAACTAAAATATCCTACTGATTACAACAACAAAAAACTTTTGGAAAATATACAACATTTAGGCTACTGCGTTTCGGTTCATTTCAATAGGCTAGCATGCGGCTCAGAACCACTTCTTTGACATTGTCAGATTGGTTCATTACCAGCTTCGACTTATGAAGTTTGCATTATTGTTATTATTTTCATGTTTATTACTGTGAAGTTGTTTTAAACACTTTATATAAAGTTTTGATTTGATTAGATTATATGTTTTTAATTGACTAAAAAGAATCACTTCATGAGTCATCTGTATGTAAATCAGACTTCACTGATCGTATTTTTTGTTCTGTTCTGTTGGGTGATGTAGATTTGTACTGCATTTGTACATGGTTGAAAAATAGAGAATGTGGCACAAACCATGCTATCAAGGAACAATTTTGTTTTTACTACACTCTAAAAAGTGGAAAACATTATCTAGATTTTTTAAAAAGATGAAGCTATTTTTATTATTTTAATATGATACAATTTAAATAAATTTTCATTTAAAGAAAAAGTTTTATTTTAAAATTATTTAACTGTCCACATGTGGACACGTGGTAAAATGGGGCATATAAATCCATAGATTACAATATGGGGCATTGTGTTTTTACTATGCATGTTATGCTATGTAGCCTATATCAGCTCAGTTATTAAAAAAACATTAATTTTAAAACATAACAACAATAAAACACATTTTAAGAGCTATAACAGTAGTTACATACTGTATGCAGAAAGCAAACCTAGTAGCAATATGGGCTGGGCTTTGCTGGCACATCACTGCTGCTGTCACTTCCACTGTCCTCTGGTTGACCTATGATGGTCTTGTTTGGAAGGCAACAAGGCAAGGTTTCTCATGTAAGTTGGCATTTAATGCTGTGATATGTAATTTTGAATGGTTATTTATTTGACATATCTGTTAAATGTCTGTTTTATTGCAATAAAAGACAATTCATAACAATCCAAAAATAAAACATATATACTTGCAGGTTACAGAAATCAGATGTTATGCAATCTGACTCCACTGTTGCATCATGAGATCAACATACGTGGACAGTTAGTTTTTGGTGTAATAAACTAAATTTTACTTTACTGTATATACTTTATATTTAGCTCAGTTTACCTCTTTTTTTCACAAAAGGAGTTTTTCACAGATATGGTTGGGGCATTTGGCACATGGGTATCGCGGTCAATCATCTTGGATTAATGATGATGTAATCAAGCAATGAATATTTTGGAATGCAAGACAGTAGCCACTGTTACCCTCAAGTGCTTTGGAGAAAATGACCATGATAAATGAACCCCTAAATGGAGTTAAAGGAACATGCAGACTTTTCGGGACCATATCCCCCAGAGCTAGACATGTCCATACATACATTTTATAGTCCCTAGACATATCGGTCTAGAAAATTGCAACTTTTAATTTTCTGTTGGTCTTAGTACACAATGTAACTATACACATCACAGCATGTAAATATGAAAATGTTGGTGTTATTTTGTCATTTATTAAGCAGTAGACTAGCTGGAGCCATTTACCTGCAGTCTTTGTGCTAAGCTAGGCTAGCGTTGGGTGCGTCAGACAGAGTTATGGCACACACAGAGACAAGAGTGGTATGTATGAACCATAGACTGTACAAAAATATGGACTTATCTAACTCTGGGGGATAAGATGAATAAGGTAAAGTTCCCAAAAGTAGGCATGTTCCTTTAAATTAACTGTCCACAAATGTGGACGCAATGCATGAAAGGGTTGGTTTACATGTAGTAACAGTTTAATTTAGAACTGTATTGTCCTGCTGAAATGGTTCTTTGTGTTTGAGTTGTGTTAGTGTTTTGGGTTCTTTATATTCCCGCCTTTTTGTTTTTCAAATCTTTAATTGACAAAGTCACCTCATAACTGAGGTTTTACAACTACACAGACTGACTGTCAACACACCCGACGCAGGTAGGCCTAAATTATTTTTTTCTTAATCTGTCTATAAATTTTAACTTTTAAAATTGTAGCTGGTTTCCTGCCAATCTTGTCTTTTGACATGAGCAGCATATCCCTTTTTCCTTTTAACATAGTAAAGTGCTCACATACAGTTCATTTTTGCCTTCATAAACATAATTGTTTTTACATAATCAAATGTACAGACAAACTGTGACTCTCAAACTGTGCTAACCTCATCATCTGCACAGAGAAACTGCCGCTCAAAGCATACACATAATAAAGGACGTAGAGACATACAGAAGATTGTGAAGATATTTCACTGGAACTTAGCCTTCATTACATCTATATCATGTTCAATGATACTTTTTATTTATTAATGTATTCAGGTAACAAATGTTGTTGGAGTACTGCCATTTTTGCTATAATTTGCCATGTCAGTAAAAAAATAAAAGTGCCCAATTGACACAACATGCTTTATGTAAAACTCAAACAGAGGCAACAAGATATAAGACCAAGCAGATAGAGAACTAAAAAACATTAATAAATAATATATCAAATATTATAACCATATTAAGATACTAATATTAATGAAAATAAACTATTATTAAAAAAGTAATTTATAACACTATCAAGGCCCTATATAACACTTTCAAATGATGGTTCTTAATGGAACCTTATAAAAGAAGGTTAAGAGTGTAGATTCCAAAATGCAAGCTGTGTAAATTTGTATTTTGATCTATTACAATAAAAAAACATTTAGTTGATAATCATGGCCTAATTGATTTGTCTCTTTATCCAATATCAACAGGTATCGTTTCACTGGTATCCCTCGCTGTGCTGTCATTTGAGCGTTACAGCACCATCCTCTGCTGCTCAAAAGCGGATGTGTCTGACTATAGGAAGGCCTGGCTCTTCATCACAGGCTGCTGGCTGTACTCTCTCGCGTGGACCGTGCCACCACTCTTCGGCTGGAGCAGCTACGGTCCTGAGGGTCCCGGAACCACCTGTTCAGTCCAGTGGAACCATCGCTCCCCAGAAACAAGTTCTTACGTCATTTGCCTCTTTGTCTTTTGCCTGCTCCTGCCTCTTCTTCTCATGGTCTACTGCTACGGGAAGATCCTCATTGCAATTCATGGGGTGAGGCAGGAGTTAAAGAGGAAAAGGTTGAAAGAGAGAGAGAGAGAGTGGGAGTGGAAGCAGTGATTTAGATGGGCTCATCGATCTTTCTAGCCAAATGTTTGCTGGCATAAATTAATAATTTTTCATGTCAATGTCCAGAACCAAAGTCCTTCTCAAAGCGTAAGTTCATAAAAATAAAAAAAGGGATTTACTTACCCTCATGTCATTCCAAACCCACAAGACAAGAGCTGAGAGGTTTCTGTCCCTCTAATGAAAGTCTACGTAACCAAAACATAAAAGATTCAAAAAGGTCATAAAGGCGTCGTAAAAGAAATCCATTTCAATTGAATGGTTTAATCCAAGTCTGGGGAAGAAATATGATCGCTTTATATGATGAAAAGATTGAATTTTTAGGCTTTTATTCAAATATCAACTCCCATATAGAGTGCATAATATATTTTAAACACAGAAGCCTCTGTCACGCGTGTATGTGTCGATCATTGTTTAGAAATCAATAAAAGCAAATGAAATATGTTCATCATATAAAGTGGTATATCTTCACAACACTTGGATTAAACCACTTTATTTATATAGATTAATTTTACGATGCCTTTATGACCTACGTTTTGGTAACCTGGACTGTCCGTGGTGGGGCAGAATCCTCTTGGGTGTCATTAAAATAATTTCCTCTTTTTTTCAGAATAATAACCAAAGGCTTATGGATTTGGAATGACGGTGGTTAGTAAATTATGTCAGAATTCAAATTTGTGGGTGAACTATCCCTTTAAATGGCTATGGTGAATAAGATCACATTTGAGCATTTTAGCATCTAAATGTGCAAATTCTTGTTGGCCTTAACAAAAGCTTTGCTAATCAAAACTAAAAATGGAACTAAATAATTGTCCCCGAATTCATCAATGAAAATACAGTCGAACATTCCAGAGCATCGGCATGTAACGTTTTAAACCAGACGCAAATGTAAGGCTTGATGGTGTTTTTCTCGAAAAGCAAACCTCAAAGCTTGCCGTCTTCTCACCCCACAGGTCACCAAGATCAATCAGACAGCTGCACAGAGGAGGGAGAAGCACGTGCTGGTGATGGTGGTTTCCATGGTGTCCTGTTACCTGCTCTGTTGGATGCCGTATGGGGTCATGGCATTGCTTGGCACATTCAGCGTTGGCATTGTCAGCCCCACAGCCAGCATCGTGTCATCCATACTAGCAAAGAGCAGCACTGTTTTGAATCCCATTATCTACGTTCTGCTCAATAATCAGGTATGTGCTTCTTATACGTGTATTTGTTTCCGTGTTATCCTTGTATTAGTGTCAATTCTGAATTCATTGCCAGTTCTACAGGTGCTTTATAGCTTTAGTAAGATGCAGTCCAGAACCTCCAGCCCATCTCACCCTTCACACAGAAGAAGGTGCTGCTCAACAGGACTTCATCCCTATGGGATCATATGGTGCTACCTCTCCACCTGACAGCCCAGACAATTTTGGTACCCCCACAATGACCCAAAGGGCTTCACTACAGATAGGTAATAAGACTTCAGTTCTTGTAGTGCACTGTACTCCCTGAAAGCCCCTGATATGAAATGACTGTGTTTTATAAGAAAGATAGTATAAATATATATTTTGCAGTATTTTCTTTTTTTTTTTTTATAATTGCAATGTTGATATTGTTATTTAATTTGTTTAAATTTGTTATAAATGGTGCATGAAAGTATTGCCACCAGGTGTCAGTATTTGTTCAAACATGAAACAATGTTACTTGGTTCTTGGCACTGACAGCATCCAAAGGTCATTTTGTGCAAAGGTATGAACAAAAATAGAAGTATTGGGATGTTTCAGTCATACTGTATCATTGTTTTTGTCAATTATTGAAAGTGGGGGGAAGCTCACATTATGAAATGCATGTTTTGCACTATATATATATATATATATATATATATATATATATATATATATATATATATATATATATATATATAGTATATTCCATTCATATTTGTTTTTTAGCACATCAGTGTGACTAGGAACAGGACAGGAGTATAAATATGAGGAAAAACAAAGGCCGAATTCCCTTAATCTTTCATTAAAATGAGTAAAACCAAAGAATGTTGTTCAAATGTGCAGCAAAAGATTGTTGCCCTTCACAAAATAGAAAATGGCTGTAAGAAAATAGCTTAAGTCAAAAATTCCCATTTCCACCAACTGGGCAATAATTAAGAAGCTCCAATCAACTAAAGCTGTGATGAATCACCTGTAAGAGGACATGTGTCTTTATTGTCCTAATGTACGGTGAGGAGGAGAGCTTGAGTGGACAAAGACTCTCAGAGGATCACAGCTGGAGAATCGCAAAGATTAGTTGATTAGTTTGGGTTCAGAAAGCCTAAAAAATGTATTAAACAGCAACTATCAGCAGATGTTTGTTTGAAATCCTCCTTGTTCATCCAAAAACAAACTCCAGCTAATTCAGTTGTCAGACACGACTGGAATCGGGACCTGGTCCTGTGGTCAGATAAAAATTAAAAAGAGTTTTTTGGTAGCAAACCCACCAGATGGAACCCTCCAGACCAGAAGCCTTAAAACATACCCGAAGCCCATGGTTAAATATACCACTGGCTCTTTAATGTTGTGGGCCTATATTTTTGCTGGAGGTCCTGGACATCTTGTTCAGATACGTGGTTGGATCTTCCATCAGGACAATGATCCAAAACAAACATCAAAATCAACACACAAATGTGTCACTGAGCACAAAATGAAGCTTCTGCCATGGCCGTCCCAGTTCCCTGACCTGAACCCTATAGAACATGAGTAAATGAGTGGGGTGAACTGAAGAGGAGAGCTGGGAATCTGAAGGATCTAGAGAGATTCTGCACGGAGGAATGGTCTCTGAGTCTCCAAACTCATTAGGCATTATAGAAGAAGACTCAGAGCTGTGATCTTGGGGAAAGGACGCTGCAATTATTAGGTGCCAATAACTGGCCAACTAGCCTGATGTGGTCATACTCAATTCTAGTCAGAATATGAGTCTGAAACTGCTCCATTGGGCTGTGATTATGGGGCGTATTTCATCCGAACCAGGAAAGACATCAATTGGATAGACCGACAACCAATCAGAGCAACGAAGCAACGCATTGTCAAATGTCAACATAGTTCAACTGCACTGTGTTGCCAAGTCCGCGTTTTTTCCGCGGGTTCTTTTCTATGTCCGCGGGTTGCAGCAACTATTATGTGATATATAGACCCATGAGTACGAATTTTAGCAGGCAGCCTTGCCAAAATAACACACATTTTACCCCCCAAACGCCATTTTTTCCCCGGAGAACCCCCCTAGTAGTTGCCGCGTTTTGTTGTAAAAACTTGGCAACCCTGTCTGCACGCGCTGAAATCAGGCTGGAATACACGATCTTTGCCAGTGTTGTAAAATAATTTAATGATACACAGAGTGCTTACCCAACATGATCATCATTTCTGAGAGAAATTGTGATGGTGAATGCATATACAAACAAGCTCTCCGTTTAGGATTCGAGTAAATATAATCCAAGCCCCTTTGATGACGTGATGATTACGTTACTGTTTATCATCTGTCGATCATTGTCTAAAGCCCGCCCTGATGATTTCATTGGTCCGAACAGTTTCTGTTCGGGGATAATTACTCCTCTATGGAGCGAGGCCAGACCGAATTGCCCGACCTAAAAAAATTGTGGGCGGGGCTAAGTTCGGCTGGCATCCAGGCTAGTGGCCAACATAAACGAGAGAAAAACACTTTTAATTGTTTAACTTTAATGAAGAAATTATTATTATTATATATATATCAAAAGGATAAACAATGCAAATTTATTTTTACTGCTGCCTTTGCTCATATTTGCCAAGGGTGCCAATATTAGGGCAATGTATTTTAGCAATTGTGAGGAAATGTTGAAATTTTTTCAATGATTTAGATTTTTTTCTTACATAACAAATTAGACAAAAATATTGCCTTATTATTATTATTATTATTATTATTATTATTATTATTATTATTATTGAACAAAAGGTTACATCAATTAAGCTAATTAAATTGACAATGTGAATTTGCGTTTCAATCACATGCTCATCCTGCCCAATATATTTTGTTTCCTGCTCTAACCACTGAATTTTGTGAAATGTGGCATGACCTAAAGAGATTTCAGAGAACAGGCTTGTTAGTCTGGAAAAGGTTACACTAGGACTGTCTGAAGACTTGGGCCTCCATCAATCCAATTGAAGAAGATTGATTACAAATAGAAGAAATTCAGCACCAGTCTTAAAAAGGCTGTCCTTTAAAGGTCAGTGTAAGGACATGTCCAAGGATCTTTTAAATGACATTGTACCCTAGAGAGAGAAATCTATGGATCTGCAGGCATTAGAATATTGTCCCAGTTGTATAGCACATTAACAGGAAGTTTTTGATCTGAAACTTTAAAGAAAGTGTGTCATGCGACATGTCTTTTCCTAAACAGAGGAATAAATCACCATCAGAGTGGGTTCAAACTGAGGAAATTCCATATATTAGAATGGCCAGGTCAGAGTCCTGACCTCAATCTCATTGAAATGCTGTGGCATGGTTTCTATTCAAGGCCATTTGAGGCATCCCAAAAATATGCAAGATATCCCAAAATATTTATGAAACAGCTTGTGCAGAGGAATGGACCAAAATACCTCCTGTGCAGGTCAGGAAGTATTTGACAGCGATTGGGGTCCCGAAATGTACTAAATATAAGTAATATTCACATAAAAATTGTGTGGCACTGTAAAATATTGTTAAATTACCGAATTTAATTAATCTTGACTTAGGTGGAAGCTATCAGATCGCATGCTGAGAGCCTGCGGACAGAAATGGAGACGATTTCAAAAGGTTCAAACTTTTTTTAACTGCTCGTCAGGATAGATGGTGCAGGTTCTATGATTAGCCGTGGCTGATTAAGTTCACAGGATGTATGTGAGGAAGGCTTTCATTAATAGTGCTCCTTGTTCTCATCCCAGAATGACTGCCTCTGAAATTGGCTTGTACCTGACAGAGATAGAGCTGCATATCACGCTCTCTAATGAGCCAGCAAACCAGTCGATGAGAATGGAAAGTTGATGTGAAAAACCCATCCGAGTTGACAATGTTTGGTATGAAGTTATGTTTAAGATCGATAATGTGATTACATTTGTTACAGGTGTAACCCTGTTGAAATATATCTATTAGTATAAGATATACAAGTTGAATAAATAATTTCATAGTTTAATAAATAGAATACCAGGTAAAAAAAAAAAAAAGTTAAGATTCATTGACCAGTGACGAAGTTATGATTTTGCTCAATGAGAAAAATGCATATTGGTTAATGTTCATGGTTTACTAATACAGCATTTAAAATGTTAAATATTTGTTGAGTAATAATATGTGAAAATACTTTAAAACATGCCTGTAAAAATAGGAATATAAAGTTACACAAATGCTTTAAGTTATTTTATTTTTGCGAGTATGTGTATGAGCCAATGAGAGTAGAGGTCAAGGGACAAGGAAGAGAGAGACGAACGCAGGTGGTTTTGTTTGCGGTAAAGAAAAGACTGTTGTGGGGAATGTATCGCACTGTGTGAGTGAGAGGGTTCCACAAGGACTCTTAGAACGTGAGTGGTGATAGTTCCGTCTGTGTGAGTGGTAAACTCATCACTGTAAGACAGAAGTAAGTTTAAATTAGCCGCTGATTAAGTGACTAGTGTTTGTGCATGGACTTTGCTGACAAGTTAGCGACCAGCGACCTCGATTAGTAAAGCCCGTGTTGAACTGTGCGACCAATGATGATCAAAGACCCTGAGGGCCGAGCCGGATAGTGCTATCGAGTGGTGGACTTTGCTGAGATCGTCATGTGCATCTTTTCTTCAGACTTTTCTCTTCAGCGTGAATCTTCTCGTTCTGCCCTCTGCTGCTGACGCCTTTGATCCTGTGCGAGGGAGGTTACATTCACATTGAGTAAAAGGTACCGTATTTTTTTGTTTGGCCTGTGTGGTGAAGCAGCCATTTGGTTTAAGGCTACAACGCACCCAAGCTACATTCAGGCCTGCATCGTTTGAACATTTGACGTGTATTTGAATATTAAGCTAGGGTTTTGCCGGCTATTTTCTTTTTTTGGGCCCTTATGTTTTCAATGTGAATTTTAATGCATTTGTGATCTGAAAAGTGATTTTGACAGAACATATCTAACTTTTCCTAAGTAAATCCTGTTTTACTTTTTTATAAAACAGTTGCAGTTTCTGATTCTTTTGATATTTTAAGTTAATTCAGAAAAAAGATTATATTTGGACTAAATGTGAAAGTGTTTATAGGATAAAAGTAAGTCCAAGGCATTTAATTTCCTGTTCAAGTGTAAATATTACTGTTTAAATAGTGATTTAAAGGGGAAAAGTATTTAATATAATAAGTAAGTAAATACACACACACAAGTTAAACATTTATACGTTTATTAGTGAAACCTCACTTATTGGATAGTACAGCTAGTTAAAGAACTCAGGATAGCCACCTCTCGTTATAGTTAAGCACGCTAGAGAGGCGCTACATAAAATGGAGGCACCGCTGGGATAATTAGAGTGGGTTTCTCGTTTTATTTTAATTTAATTTATTTTTTATTGAAAATTAGCCTTCTGAAGCTTTACATAGTGCTATTTGATAAGCCAATATGGAACCCATGAAACAGCTAGCAACAGAATTAAAAGGCTGGTGCCGCGGGGAGGCATTAGACGAGGCTCATGCAGTCATGGTGCTCATCCGAGATGATGTAGACATAAGTGCAATTGAAAAGACAATGCAAACTGTGAAGTGCTTGGGACGAGTGCGAGTCAGAGGTCGAATTTTCAACACCCAACTAAACCAATACTTGGTCTTGTGTGAATGTAAGGAAGTAGTAAAAGGCGAAATTGTTCCCTTTGAAGTGTTTCCTATTGATGGTGGAAGCCCGTGGTCGGTAATCATAGCTGATGCAGCTACACAAGCCAGTACACAAGTTGATATGTCCGGAACGCAACCAGCTTCAGATAGACATGCCGAAGACCTTTGCACATTGTTCCCTGAAGATAAAGCTGCTGCCAAGTCCACAGAGGCAATCCTGCGAGCTGTGAGTGATTTACTTGACAAGACATCCAAGTCATCAAGTGAGCATGGAAGTTATCGCCGCCTACGAACTTTTTCTGGGTTGTTGCCCACCCCAGCTGGAGAAGAGCAGTTCGACCACTGGTTGGGTCAAGCACGGCTCATGGTGGAAGAGTGTGACTGTTCTCACAAAGAGAAGAGGCGGAGACTAATGGAAAGTCTCAGAGGCCCGGCACTTGACATTGTAAAGGCAGTACGAGCCAGTGATCCTGATGTGAGCCCCGAAGACTGTATAGAGGCCCTGGAGCATGCTTTTGGGACAGCAGAGTCAGGAGAAGAGTTGTATTTTGCATTTCGCCTACTGCAGCAACAACCAGGTGAGAAGCTGTCTGACTTCCTCAGACGTCTCGAACAGTCGTTGAATAGGGTGGTGCAGAGAGATGGTCTCCCCCTTAGATGTGCAGATAGAGCAAGACTTGACCAATTGTTACGTGGTTCGATAACCTCTGATCTGATGTTAGTTAACCTTCGATTGAGAGAGAGGAGAGCAAATCCCCCGACTTTTCTCCAGCTTTTAAAAGAGATTCGAACAGAAGAGGAATATGAGGCCTCACGAAAGAAGATTACTCCTGTCGTGCAAAGTGGAAATGTAAGGCAGAATGCTGAGGTGAAACAGACGGAGATTCAGACCTTGAAGTCTGAAATTAAAGAACTTAAAGCCTTGGTTGCTGCTGTCGTGTCTAAGCCAGCCCACAACCCATCAGTTAGCAGTGAGAAAATTCCCTCAAATATAGTATGCAGTGAGTGCAGTTCAGACAGTGAGATAACGGCTTTGAAAAAACAAATGAAGCGCTTGCAACAGAAGGTAACCAATAAAGTAACTGAACCTCAAGCTGCCATTTCAGCTGTGAATACCTCAAAACCAGTAGCCAGTTCCCCACAGCGATCATTGAAAGTATCGGAGGAACACTTCTGTTATCGATGTGGTGAGAGTGGGCATTTCGCAAGGAAGTGCCAAAGCCCAGAAAACCAGGCTAAAGTTATCAAGAAACTTATCCAAGCTTTGAAGCTGTCCAAGAACAACCAGCCGTCAAGTGATGCCTCCACCAATGCTGTTAACTGTTCTGTTGAGAAAAGTACAGCTGACATGCCGGATGGTGTGCTTATTCCTGAAGGTTTAGTTGGGCCGCCTAGCCTGGTGCCACTGAAGGTTAATGGACAACCCTGCACTGCTCTATTAGATAGTGGCTCTCAGGTGACGATCATTTTTGAACCTTGGTACCTGAAGCACTTGTCTGAGATCCCCATTCAGCCAGTAGCTGGTCTTTCCCTGTGGGGTTTAAGTGAGTCTGGAGCTAGTTATCCTTACCGTGGCTACGTGGTGGTTGATGTGGAATATCCAGCTGAGGTGTTAGGAACCAGTCAGACTGTAACTGTCCTAGCTCTCATATGTCCTAATCCAAGGACTGAAGATAAGACGTCGGTCATCGTGGGCACGAATGCAAGCCATGTTAGACGTTTGGTGAATCAATGCAAAGATAATGGCATTGATGTCACCCGAACACTAGGCCTTCGTGTTCATGTTGAGGAAGATCAAACTGCTCTACAGGGTGGTGCGGTTCCAGTCCAAGAGGAGGAAGCTGGTTGTGTCCGATGGATGGGTCCTGGTCCCTTAGTCTTACCCCCAGATGGTGAGACTCAGGTTGTGTGCAAAGTCGAGCTGAAGGAACCTGTTGCTCAAGAAATCCTGATGATAGACTCCTCACCAGCAGCTGCCTTACCTGCTGATGTGATTTTTCATCCCATGGTTGTGCCCAGTGGGGCATTGGATGTCAACAGTTTGAGAATACAACTAAAAAATGACTCTTCAAGAGAAACTTCCATACCGGTGGGAACAGTGATTGGATGTGTGTACCACATTGATTCAGTTGCGACGATTCCCCCTAAGGAGACTGCTTCCTCTGACTTTGATGAGAGCATGATCAACTTTGGGGACTCTCCTATCTCAGAACAATGGAAGAACAGATTACGTAAGAAACTAGCTCAGAAGTCTTATGTATTCTCAATGCACGAGTGGGACGTGGGATTAGCAAGAGGAGTAGAGCACAGAATTCGACTTTCTGATTCCCGCCCTTTCCGTCAACGATCACGCCGATTAGCCCCTGCAGATATCGAAGATGTGAGAAAGCATTTACAAGAATTGCTGCAGGCCGGAATCATAACAGAGTCGCGAAGCCCCTATGCATCCCCTATAGTTGTAGTCAGAAAGAAGACTGGGGCTATTAGGATGTGTATAGATTACCGACTGTTGAATAGCCGCACCATACCTGACCAGTACACAACACCATGCATTGAAGATGCTTTGAATGCATTAACAGGGAGTCAGTGGTTTTCTGTACTGGATTTGCGCTCGGGCTACTATCAGATAGCTATGTCCGAAGAGGACAAAGAGAAAACGGCATTCATTTGTCCGTTAGGATTTTTCCAGTTTGAACGAATGCCTCAAGGCATTACCGGGGCACCAGCAACCTTTCAAAGGTTGATGGAAAAGGCTGTCGGTGACATGAACCTCTTACAAGTACTGGTGTACCTGGACGATGTTATAGTGTTTGGAAAAACTCTTGAGGAACACGAAGAGAGACTGCTTAAGGTCCTAGATCGTCTCGGTGAAGTTGGGCTGAAACTTTCAGTGGACAAGTGCCAGATATGTCTGCCAAGGGTCAAGTACCTGGGCCACATCGTGTCTTCAGATGGAGTTGCCCCTGATCCAAACAAGATTGAGGCAGTCACTACATGGCCCATGCCAACAAATCTGAAGACGTTACAATCTTTCCTAGGATTTTGTGGTTATTACCGCCGATTTATTCAGAACTATTCTGAAATTGTTAGACCGTTGACTGAACTCACAAAGGGGTATGCTCCAACTCAGAAGAGAAGTAAGGACACCCACAATGTGAACAAAGTCTACTTGAAAGAATCTGCGCCGTTCGGGGAAAGATGGGACAAATCCTGTACAGATGCATTTCATCACATAATATACTGTCTGACACATGCGCCTGTCCTGGCCTTTGCCAATCCACAACATCCATACATCCTGCATGTGGATGCCAGCTTGAAGGGTCTGGGTGCTGTTATTTACCAAGAACATCCTGAAGGCCTGAGACCAGTTGCCTTTGCAAGCCGAAAACTGAGCTCTGCAGAGAGAAACTACCCCATACATCAGCTGGAATTCTTGTCACTCAAGTGGGCAGTAGTCGACAAATTCCACGACTATTTGTATGGTGCAAGATTCACCGTACGTACTGACAACAACCCGCTTACATACGTGCTGTCTACAGCCAAGCTTAATGCGGTGGGGCATCGCTGGTTAGCTGCCCTATCGACGTATGAATTTGATGTGCAGTATCGCCCAGGCCGACAGAACATTGATGCCGACCTGTTGTCAAGGAACATGCCGGAGGAGGATGGCAATGGCTGGGTGACTATACCTCAGTCTGGAGTGAAATCCATATGTCAAGGAATCTGCGTTTCAGAGTCTGCATGCAGTACATCTGTCTGTGTTGCTCAGCTCGGAGCATCTCCCTACTGTGTGCCTGACCTGTATGCTTTTCCCACACACCTGGAGTTAAAGTCGCTGGAACTCATGTCAAAACGGAGTCTCAGGAAAGCCCAAGAAGAGGATGAAGCCATTGGACCGGCCATACAAGCAGTCAAGCATGGGCGTTGGCAAGAGGAGGGGACCATGAATCCTGAATTGTCCAGATTGAAAAGGGAAGCTGGAAAGCTGGAAATGAAAGATGGATTACTGTATCGGTATAGCAAAAGACCATCCGGAGAGGTGATCAGTCAACTCCTCCTGCCGAGAGAGTTCCGAGAGATGGTTATGAAGGCAATGCATGATGACCTGGGACACCTGGGACACGAAAGAACCGTTGACCTGCTCCGAAGTAGATTCTTTTGGCCTAGGATGTCGATGCAAGTGGAAGAATATATCAAGAACTGTGGGGAGTGTGTCACGCACAAGACCCCAATACAGAGAGCTGCTCCGTTGCACCAGATTGTAAGCCATGGACCCATGGATTTAGTGTGCATGGACTTTCTTTCCATGGAGCCTGACTCCAAAGGCATAAGTAATGTGTTGGTTGTAACGGATCACTTTACGAGATATGCTCAGGCTTTCCCCACTAAAAGCCAGAAGGCCCATGTTGTGGCAAAGGTCCTGATTGAGAAATATTTCATACATTATGGACTGCCTTCAAGGATCCATTCGGATCAAGGAAGAGATTTTGAGAGCCGTTTGATCCGAGAACTGTTGACCTTGATGGGGATACGAAAGTCGCGGACCACGCCGTATCATCCGCAAGGAGACCCGCAGCCGGAGCGGTTCAACAGAACTCTGCTATCGATGCTAGGTACGTTAGGCCGAGAAAAGCAGCGTACGTGGAGTCAACATGTGCCACACTTGGTCCATGCTTACAACAGCACCAAGTGTGATGCCACAGGGTACTCGCCGTACCGTCTAATGTTTGGCAGAGAGGCGAGACTTCCTGTTGATTTGTGCTTTGGAACATCCCCTGATGGCATAGAAGAGGTGTCTCACACCCAATATGTAACAAAGCTAAAGGAAGACTTGAAGCAAGCCTACAAGTTAGCCTCTGATGCCGCAGACAAACGGCACCAGAGAAATAAGAGGTTGTACGATCGCAGAGTTACCTTTCAGTCTATTGAGATTGGCGACAGAGTACTGCTTCGGAATCTAGGCCTGAGAGGCAAGCACAAACTAGAAAGCAAGTGGAGTCCTGATCCGTATGTTGTCGTGGGAAAGATGCCAAACCTACCAGTGTTCAAGATCAAGCGGGAGGATGGAAGGCTAGGAACAAAGACTATGCACAGAGACCACCTTCTTCCGATTGGACAGCTGGTGAGAATACCATGCACTGACCAGGATTCTGATCCGCCTAAGAAACCCAAGACCAGAGCAGACACTCAAAAAAGAAGTCAAAGTGACTCACAACCAAAAACTCAAGAGTCACAGGAGTTTTCTGATTCGTCCTCTGACATGGAGTATTATGTTCCTCACTGTGTCAGTTGGAGAGAGCTTGTCCCAAGGGTGCTAAATCCTGCCAGGCCTGTATCTGAGTTAGAAGATGAACAGGGAAATTACCCTAGACCCGAACATGTTCCTGGAAATGATTCAGACTCAGAAGAAGTTGACCACAACTCTGACCCCGAACCTGAGCATGAGTGTGATACGGAAGTAGCTCGGGAAGACACAAGTGAAGCTGGATCGGAGTCTGAAGGAGTATCTGAGGTCCAGGAGGTGAAAAGGCAGCCCAGCTTTGAGCCTAGACCTAAGAGAACTGCCAAGCCAACTATTAGACTTACCTATGATGAGCCTGGTAAATCAAGAGATGAGCCTTTGACCATAGTACACAGAGGGATAGTCATTAAAATAGGAAAACACTAGATACATTAGTTATTATGCCATTAGGACTCCTTTGATAGTTTATTGGTGTCTGATGAGGACACGCAGACAGTTAAAAGGGGGAGGGTGTAACCCTGTTGAAATATATCTATTAGTATAAGATATACAAGTTGAATAAATAATTTCATAGTTTAATAAATAGAATACCAGGTAAAAAAAAAAAAAAGTTAAGATTCATTGACCAGTGACGAAGTTATGATTTTGCTCAATGAGAAAAATGCATATTGGTTAATGTTCATGGTTTACTAATACAGCATTTAAAATGTTAAATATTTGTTGAGTAATAATATGTGAAAATACTTTAAAACATGCCTGTAAAAATAGGAATATAAAGTTACACAAATGCTTTAAGTTATTTTATTTTTGCGAGTATGTGTATGAGCCAATGAGAGTAGAGGTCAAGGGACAAGGAAGAGAGAGACGAACGCAGGTGGTTTTGTTTGCGGTAAAGAAAAGACTGTTGTGGGGAATGTATCGCACTGTGTGAGTGAGAGGGTTCCACAAGGACTCTTAGAACGTGAGTGGTGATAGTTCCGTCTGTGTGAGTGGTAAACTCATCACTGTAAGACAGAAGTAAGTTTAAATTAGCCGCTGATTAAGTGACTAGTGTTTGTGCATGGACTTTGCTGACAAGTTAGCGACCAGCGACCTCGATTAGTAAAGCCCGTGTTGAACTGTGCGACCAATGATGATCAAAGACCCTGAGGGCCGAGCCGGATAGTGCTATCGAGTGGTGGACTTTGCTGAGATCGTCATGTGCATCTTTTCTTCAGACTTTTCTCTTCAGCGTGAATCTTCTCGTTCTGCCCTCTGCTGCTGACGCCTTTGATCCTGTGCGAGGGAGGTTACATTCACATTGAGTAAAAGGTACCGTATTTTTTTGTTTGGCCTGTGTGGTGAAGCAGCCATTTGGTTTAAGGCTACAACGCACCCAAGCTACATTCAGGCCTGCATCGTTTGAACATTTGACGTGTATTTGAATATTAAGCTAGGGTTTTGCCGGCTATTTTCTTTTTTTGGGCCCTTATGTTTTCAATGTGAATTTTAATGCATTTGTGATCTGAAAAGTGATTTTGACAGAACATATCTAACTTTTCCTAAGTAAATCCTGTTTTACTTTTTTATAAAACAGTTGCAGTTTCTGATTCTTTTGATATTTTAAGTTAATTCAGAAAAAAGATTATATTTGGACTAAATGTGAAAGTGTTTATAGGATAAAAGTAAGTCCAAGGCATTTAATTTCCTGTTCAAGTGTAAATATTACTGTTTAAATAGTGATTTAAAGGGGAAAAGTATTTAATATAATAAGTAAGTAAATACACACACACAAGTTAAACATTTATACGTTTATTAGTGAAACCTCACTTATTGGATAGTACAGCTAGTTAAAGAACTCAGGATAGCCACCTCTCGTTATAGTTAAGCACGCTAGAGAGGCGCTACACATGATATGCTGTGTATAGTTTATAAAATCACTAATCATAATATTTAAAGCCATGCATTATACATTAGAGAGGGCAGATGAATACATTATTATTATTATGTTAATATAATATTAATTTTAAAACATTACTTTCAAATTGTAGTTGGTTACTGATTGCAAATTACATGACAATTACATTGTAGTTAGTATGTGTAAAGTAATCTATTACACATATTTAATAGACTTTAATAGCTTTGGTGGGAACTAAACAAATATTTAATTGCTACATTTGTAATTTCTCGCTACAATGTTGGTCAAAAACGTACATTTACACACAAACAGACCAGCAAACGCATCTTTGGAAAGCCATCTTTTTTTCTTGCTCAACTGTCACAGAATGGAACGCACAGGATTGTGGGATATCAAAGGCAGCGAAGGACACAAGTATGCTGCCTTCAAAAATCCATCAGATGAAGGTCGCTCAGGGGAGCAGTGTTGAGTAAGTTACTCTAAAAAGTAAGTTACTAAATACATCTTCAATAGTGTAATTAGATTACTGTACAAATTACCGTCTCCAAAAAGTATTTAATTACTTATTATTACTAATTACTTTCTAAATCCTATAATCAACCTCGACTTGTTAAGTGATTCAAGAAATGACATGAAACGACTACAAATAAATAACAAAACTACATAAATTATTATTATTAACTGACCAAAGTATTATAAATGTGAGAAGGATATATACAAACATGCATTTTTAAGTTAGACTTTAAATTTTTTTATGTTAATTCCACTATTATATTATCTCTATCTATCTATCTATCTATCTATCTATCTATCTATCTATCTATCTATCTATCTATCTATCTATCTATCTATCTATCTATCTATCTATCTATCTATCTATCTATCTATCTATCTATCTGTCTATCTGTCTATCTATCTCTCTCTCTCATATATATATATATGGTGAATTTTGAAAAATAATCATTTCAAAAAGAGGTGGTCCTAGGTTTTCCCCTAACATATTTTTTTAATACATCAGAAAGCAATCAGTGTATTTGCAGTAGTTAAATCCATAATGTCAGTGATTTGTGTATATCAAATCATATCCTCTGTATTCATCTCTGGACTTCATTATCCCGTCACAAATCCCATGAGCCTCATTGTCGTTAATTATACAGGGCAAGGCAAAGGTTCACATGCATGATTACCGATAGACATTCATTTGGCCTGTCATGTCAGATAATCTATGGCAGTATATTTCAATCTCAGCACTGGTAAACACGGCTTCGGCAGAAAAATGATGCATGGACCTCTTATAATTACAAACCGCAATCCTGGGGTTTAATGAATATGAAGTTCCTGTCTATATTTCTTTAAAGGAAGTTGCCTTTGGCATTCTCCCCT